>NC_041397.2:211718309-212018309 GCF_900747795.2 Erpetoichthys calabaricus | reverse complement strand
TTTTAAAAACCCAATTGAATTAAGCAAATGCAACCAGTGCTTCAGTGACAGTAAAGGAAAATTGCTTTATATTATCAATTGTTTTGCAGAAAGTGTTATCAAACTCCATTTTAGTTGTATTAAAAAGTGTTGACTTACATTTTAAGAGACAGGTATATATAGTTTAGGAGATTTTTTTAATTCCATTTTCTAAATCTTAGACATGCTGCCGGATGCTCAGCTTGATGCACAGTCAAACATTTCTTCACAGCAGCAACAAACTAAATTACAGTCGTCTATCAGTTTAGTGTACATGTCCTTGAGATCCAAAGGGAAACCAAAATATCTGGAAAAATACTCATACATGGGGAGAACATGCATGCTAAATACAGACAGTATATAGCCAAGTCTATTGACAGTAACTAGCCATGTAAGGAAACTCTACAAACCACTCAACTAAAATGTTCACTGCTCAATTCAAATGCATATTTTATTTTTCAAATGGATATTTTATTTTGTATATTTTTGTAACATTCCTTTCAATTCCCAGAAGCAACCAAAATTCATCATGCACCCATTTACTGCACACTTAAAATAAATGTGTTGCCTTCAAGCTGCACCTGAACATCACTTTCTATAACTTTCTGTCATCCTCTTATGAGGAAATTCATAAATAAAAATTGTTAAAAATTCTTGAATGTAATTTTACTGTGATCCTTCTGTTTTGCAATAAGTTTTATGCATGTATTTCGTGGCCCATGAATATAAATGAAAAAAATCTAAATAATCAGCAAAATGACTATTTATTTAATCCAGTTTAGTGCTCCTTTTTCCTCTGGAGTTACAATTTATCAAAATAATTAATCAAGGGGTTATGTCATTTAACAAAATGATAATATGTTAACAATCACAAATACATTTATTGCAAACAAAGAAAAGTCTACATTTTCTTTAAATCAACATCAATATTATTTATAAAATAAATCAGTAGTTGAATTCCAACCATCACTGATTTAAGTACAGCAGGCTTCCCTACCTGATCCTTTAAAAAATATGCGAAAATTGCTATTATGTACCATATACAGTATGTAAATGGCTAGATCACTTATTTAAAATACAACTGAATTAAGTAAAAATCAAAGTAAAATGTTGTTGGGATTCCACTCTCAATAGTCCAAAATTTGAAATATTTTTTGCTTTGTTACTTTATCATTACTTTGGTGACATCATTTTTTGTCTCTGGTTGATACAGTATGATACTGCATGTGACCCTTGTGATATTAAAGATCTCTACCCACAGCAGCATATGTCGGAACTTTAAAATATTAAAGAGACAGATTTCATTTCAAACTAATGATTTTGAGGTGAAATGTTTAGGATTTTGATTTTTTTCTTAGTCTGATTTTGGCTTTAAGTTTCCATTTTTCTCTGTAACAATCCTAGCCTTGATTGACTATTCTCTCATTTATTAGTAAAAGACAGAAAGAAAGCCTTTTGCATTAATCCATCAAACAGAACACATGTAAAGATAAACTGTTACGAGACATGTAGTCTCTTGGAATTACTGTGAGATTAATGATGAAAATGTTGCCAAACAGGCAGACGTTGTCACCATAAGGACAAACAAAAGCGCAATCAAAACCATAGGGCAAAACCAAAATCAGAGGCAAAGATCAAAATGGAGTTCAAAAAACGTAATGCTAGGTGGAGCTTGTAAAAAAGCTAACTAACAATAAGAGTCTTGAAAGTTTCTTCTACTTAAATAATGTGTACAGCGATTCCCGCTGTATTTATATGGGGAAAGCATTGTGTAAATAATAATAAAAAATACTAATACTAATAAATTTGATCTTGGCAAAAGTGAGATACATTAAAAACAAACCATAAATACAAAATCCTTGACTCAAAAGTTATTAATAGAATACACATATCTGTATAAATGCTCCAAATGCTACACTTTTAAGGCACTGAACCCTTACTGAAAGGACTTTATGAACTGGTAGGAATAATAACATAATAAGAATTACCAATATTCAGACTTCAACTGCACTGATAAAGTAAAAATAGTCTTGCACCCTCTATGTACTTCATTTTGTTTATTCATCACCTATTAAACTCTATGTTCATTTTAAATGGTTCCAGTTTTATTTACTTACTTTTCGTCTGCATTTGTTTGCAGTTTAATTAACATTACATGGTACCTAATGATTATCTTTTGCAGTTGACACCTTCAGGTTTTAGGACCATTGAACTGCTCCTCAGCCTATCACTCATATTAGAATACCTAATATATTTTTCCTTATTTATATATACCGGTTGTCCAATATTATTTTTTAAGCTATGCTGTTGTGTTGACTGTCTGTTGCTATTACACGACTGTCACAAATATGTGGCAGGCATGCAACTCACAATTTCATTGTACTCTTTGTACATGACACTAAACTTGAACTTCAAATTAAAACACCATTTTCAAAATGTGTTCTCCTTCTAAAAGGCAGCTGTTTATTAGGGGACATGCACTGCATGCTGCAGGCCCTCTGTTCTTCCTGTTTTAATTATTTTTTCTTCTTTTTCAGACACACTCTGTTTGAGCCTTTGCTGTTGTAAATGATTAAATTTAGGTAGCATCTGCTGTTTATCAACAATTACATTTTAAAGGCACAATCCGTTGGAAGATGCTGCTGTGACATTTCAAGTAGTACCAAAATTATTACTTACATTTTATTGTCTTTTAATAAGACATGCTGATGCACTGTCTTTAGAGGTGAGCTCCACATAATGAGCAGCCATACAACTGACAGTCACAGAGCACAAGTTATGAGCTTTCATGAAGTGCTGAAAAAGGAAGGATTTAACTAAATCTCATCTCTGGCAGTATCTTTAAATGCTGAGCGCATGAAAGCCATTTTTTTCAATCTACCTGTGCTCTTCAAGTTGAAGTACTTCTTGTCTTGATGTTAATGCTTTGTCAACAAGTAATACAATAATATAATATGCATCTGTAAATAGGATTTTGTATATTTTTTTAAGTTTTGAAAGTCCCCAGACAGATCATACACCCTTACAAATTTGAATAAAACAATTTAAAACTTGTATTCAGCTAGTAATACAAGATACTTTGAACTTTTTGTCTTATTCTTATTTTTTCTGTCACGAATATTTGGGTGATATGTATAGGCCAAATAACCTTTTATTTACCTGTTTTCTTTCTGTTATATGTATATAAGGCATGGATACTTTTTCACACTATACGCCATGTTTTTACAATCAAACATTTTACAATGTATTAATTTGTTAGCATTAAAATAGTTAATGCTTAAGACCAAATACAACTCAATAAAAGAAGATACAAACTTTGAAATTCAAGAGATGGGAAGAATTATGCAATGTATTTATTCTGCAGACATTTTATAGAATTACAGATGCACAAAAGGGTATTCATAAAAATAACTCCCCATGTTTTTTATTCCCAGTGGTTCAAAGTCAGCTTTATTTACATTGCACATCGTGACAGTATTTTTACATTTGTATACACTAAAAGTTTGGAATTAAACAGAAATGTTCATGCTTTTGATAGAAATTAATGTTGAGGTACCATTAATGTGAAAATATAGCCAAGATTTAACATATGTAGCAAATGGCCATCACTACTTGAAATGACTCGTCTATTATTTGTTATTCACGTATTATAGCAAAGCCCCATTTTCGCTGTTACTCTGGTGCCCTAATAGTAAACCCTCTTGGGTCACTTTTGATTAATCATGTTTAAATGCTAATTGGTTATTAGAGAAACCTTTGCAACAGCTGAAATCTGTTATTCTGTTTAATAAAGTAAGTGAATTGCCTCTCCCTAGTCTGCAAAGTGCTGCTATTCCTAAAGTTCAGTTGTGGCCAAAACAAATTAACTGTCTTAGGAAACATGTCACTGTCTAGTTGTTTTGCCAAATCTGACTTGCACACCTTTAGGATGTGGGAGGAAAACCACAGTAACTTGAAGAAAAGCTATGAAGACACGGGAAAACATTCTGTAGATTTCACTCACAAATTTCTATAATTTTTGTTTGTGTCAGTACTAAATAAGCAGCTTGATCTAACCATCAAGCCATATAGATGATGTATTTATTTGCAAAACTGGGAAATGCAAAGTAGTCAATGGTGATTAAATCATCATTTAGCAAGAAAATAACTAGACCTTTTATGAAGAAATCATATAATCACAAAAACAGTAGCAAAAACAGACACACTTTCAAAATATAGAACATGTATCTAGAAATAGTTTATGAAAATGAATATAAAATACATTGGAATTCAACGGAAAAAGTGTAAAAATTATTATGTTTAATAAGAAATAAAACATCCTTGTAAATTCATATCAGCTGTTTGCATTTAGACTTATATTTGGTGCCTCATTAAAATGACAAATGTAAAATTCTTAATTCTTATTTGTACACTTTTGAGTTTTGCTTTATTTAAAACAAAGTTGCCGTATATTTATTTGGCTAATGAGAAATTAATAGGTGCTCCTGAGTGTATATACCCCATAAGAAAATACTGTAATTGACTTTTTATATTTTTTCCCTCCTGTACTGCATATACTGTAATTTTTATTTTATATTTTAATTTTGTTTCTGCTTTTATAGTTTCTATAGTCTGATATATTTCAAAGAGCCCTAACTAAATGACTTTTCTCAAAAAGCACATATACCGTTTGGCTGGAAAACCTGAGACTGTATTCATTCCTTCATCATGTGAACTCCCTTCTCGTATATACTTTTATTCTGTATTTTTTGCCTACTTTATTATGCAGCATAACTTTCAGATTATTATTTGTTGTTTTCAGCATTTGAGGTTTACTTAGATAAGGATATTATTATTATTTTTGTACTGTTTTTTTAACATCCCTGGCACAAAAGAATACTTAATGCCAGGTTCTAAACATGACTTGGTCATTTTCCTGGAGAAAATCTTTGTTTTCCAGGCTTGTTTCTTAGTTCAAGTACTTCAAATATGTGGAAGGCACATTATTTGGTGACTTAAAACTGTACACATGTGAGAGGATGTCAGTATGTGAGTAAGTATACTCTGTGATGGCCTGTTGCCTTACCTTGGATCAGAAAATTAACAGAAGATTAGAAGGAATGAACATTTCTGAAGTTTGATGGAAGGAAAATCATTTTGCTTTTTTTTTTTTAATTTCATGACTTATTTTATCTAATGGAGAAATATAAAATTAATGATCTTTTTTTAAACTTTGAAATGCATCCTTTCCTATGCTGTTTCTGTATTTAATTTATTACTGTGCCGTTATCAGATGTCTCAGGTTTAGAACTAGGCTTTTCCTTTCTATTTATCCTGATTAGTGATCACTAATGAATTCCTTTCCCAGTGTGTAAATCAACCATTTAACAGGCTAAATGTACATTTTAAAACTGTAAGCAGCAACTTTTCAACATTCCAATTTACAAATTTTCATTGGTTGTTCAAAAGTGTTACATGGAATCTAATACTGTTAAAATATATATTTTCTGACTTTTTCACATTTTGAAAATGTTTCTGTGAAAAAATATAAAAACCCCCATGACTATTATATAGAAAAACCAAGAAGATCACTTAAACCAGGTCAGAAGTAAAAGAACAAAGAATATTTAAGATCTATAGATTTTGAGTGCAGAAGAGTCAATTATTGTTTATACCACTAATATTATCTTCCACAAATTAGGGGGTTAATGGTTTCCAGCAATAACTGGTTCACAATATATCAATAAAAAAGAAGTATTAGATGAGATTCCATTTCACCCAGTTGGTGGCCTATCAATAAAGTGCCCCATTTTCATCTATTATAAACTTCAGATTTATGCTGGTTTAATTAGTTCATAAATAATTCAACAGATAGGGTCAGTGTGTAGACATGAAAGTCTGTACAAACATCACTGCAGATTTACAGCGATTTATTTTCTTTCTTATTAGTTAGATATATTGCACTCGCTTGTTCCTGAAAGGCATGAATGACTTTCCTAACAGAAGAACTCATTTTAATAATACGTTTCAAATGTAAACAGTCACAAAAAAGTCCAGTTTTCTTTAAAAGGATATTTAATCTTCATATATTATTAACATAGGTATTTGTGAAGTACTTTGCAATAACTGACCTTTTACTTATTGATTTGCACAAGGTATTTTTCTGAATTGTGTGAAATTTGAATTATAGGTCATGGCTTGAAAATAGCAATATATTTTTCATATATTATTTTTAATCTTTTTAATATTTATTTTCACTTCTGATCAGTCAACAGCCATATTTCCATGGCTTACTTTCAGGGTATGATTATTTTTTTCTTTATTTTTCAAAATGTGTAACTGTTGAAGATGTTTACTTAGAGCTTGGTTAATTATCTCTAGCTTATGTTTGGCTGATTTTTTGCATTGCTGTCCTATAGTCTTGTTCTGTAAAACAGATATTCTTTCTCACAAGCAACCCAGGATGAACTGTACCTGAGTAACCCCGCTCAGGAGGTTACTGGAAATTGCTTGTTCACACAAAACAGAGCAGTTTCTTTGGTTGAACCCAGGTAAGTTGCTGGGAATTCTGGAGTGTATAATAGAAATACACAACTAATAATCATGTAACTGTAATAATAACTGTAATTACTATGTACATTTACATATTTGCTAATATTAATAATTACAAAAAGGGTAACACAGCTTTTTGATAATTATGTGTAATGAGTCATGCTAATATAACTCAACTGACGATAGAAATTAAAAAATATATATGCCAGAAAATTGGGCCTTATAGCAGAGTCTTCAAGGGTGTGATTTAGTGAAAGCCTGTCTTAGCCCAGGACCTCCCAATGAGCACAACATATAAATAAAAGGACATTCTGCAGGACACAGAATTTAGTACAAAATTTACAAGCAAATAATAACTAAAACTATAATTTATCCGTGGCACGTCTAGCTTTTCTTACAATAATCAGATTACATAGAAATTTTAATCAGTCTTCTGCTTGTAAGAAAACAAGACCAAATTTACTTTACACACAGATATATTTGACATCACTTCATTATGTCCATCTAAAACCTCAGTACATGGCAAATTGTCACAAAAAAAAATTAACAACAAACAAATATAAATATATTAGACGATGTATACATAGTGTAACATTCAGGTACATTCAAGAGCTGTGCAGGCACTGTAGCCCTAGAACATTCTCAATCCATTTCAGTGTTGTACGGGCTAGAGGCAATGTCATTAGGACTGGGCAAAAGGCTGAAGAAAGGCTTGGGCAGGACTGCAGTCCATCACAGGTACCACTACAGTATCACTCACACATACCCATAAATACACACACACACACACACCGCATATTCACATACAGTGACAATTTGCAAATACCAGTTAACATAACCTAAATAAATAAATAACTTTTGTAGTTAATTCCTTCTGTGCTTGAGCATGTCTGGCTGTAGTAGTTTTCAAGAAATTTACTTGCAGAACTATTCAGTTATGACAAATGTTTACGGAATAAGAGTAGGGAAAGGCAAACTTTACTACAAAGATTGAATATTTTGGATATCAGGTGAATGTGGCACTCTGATGGAAATTCTAGGATTGCCAGATTTTTAAAGTCCTAAACTAGGACACTTGTGTAGTATGTATGGCCACATATAAAGTCCAACCTCATTTGTTTAATGCTTAGTTAACTCATCATCATCAGAAGGGGATTAGGCCACAGGAAAGAAAAACATTTTCACAAATGAACACAGAATTATATGCAGTGGTTGATGTACAGTACAAGGGACATTCAAACAGTTTCCACACTTTTTTTAACTTTATTTAAGAATTTCAAAAACAATTTACATCACTTTTCTACATAGTCACCTTCCTTTGCAATGCAATTTTCCCAGCGTCATATCAACTTTTTAATGTGCAATTACTACTCACCTTCACCATTTCCAAGAAAAATACAAAAGTGCGGAAACATTTTGAACGTATAAGCAAATACATTTTGGTGCTATGTTTTTGCCTGTTTCTTGTTCCTTGGTGTGAGGCTGTTGCTGTTTTAGCAAAATACAAGTTGTTAATCAAGCATGGTTCTGTCTTCGAGTTTCATGCATGCTTTTGTAAATATCTTGTAAAAATGTTTGTTTCAGCAAAGCAATATTTGTGGCACTGAAAATTTTTTATAGATGGGCAACCTGTTAAAACTGGAACATTTTGCTATTATTTAGTTATTTATTGGGACGTATTGCCTGAAATTGGAACATCTGGTCATCCAAGCAAATTATAGTGTTAGTGAAATACTCTTGCCACAGGATACTTCATTTATATGTATATAACATTTTGTTTTCCTTGCTTGTATTTTATAATTTTATGGTTAAGAAGATAATTTAAGTTACAGAAGTTTTCAACTATTTTGATTAGTGGACTATTTTTAGTCAGAAAATCTCTTTGTGGTCAAGTGTTTCTCTGTGGAGTTTCAAAATGCACGATTGATTAATGTTCGATCAAAGAGTAAGGGCCCCCCCTTAGGATTTTGAGTGGCTTGATCAATTAATAATCCACTGAGAAAAGAAGAGTGTTCATGGCTCACCTTGCAGAGGAACAGTTTGTCATTTATTACTAAAACATGAAAATGCTTCAGTTTTATTGATGTGTTTACATAGATTGTTGTGGAAATGGAATACACATGAAATTATTTCCCTTATACACCTCTAGGTAGCTCACTCCCAGATAATCAAGGCTTGAACTAGGAGAACTTTTTGCTCGTTCTGAGGCGGTGGGGAGGATGGTATAGCAGGCTGCTTGCTGCTTGGGCTTATCGACACATTTACAAGACAAAAGAGGCTGACAGAGAGGTGTGAAGGGATTTAAGGTGGGCCGGGTTTACAAGTTTTTTTGTAGGCTTTGGTAATTCTAGTGTTAATAAAGGGCCTCACCTATTTAATCTGCAATTTTTATGCAACTGTGCATGAATCACAATCACTTCATAATCTGCAGCTGCATCCTGAGCAAAAAAAGTGAAAATATTTAAAGTGCTTAACACTAGAATTACCAAAGCCTACGAAAAAACTTGTAGATCTGTCCCACCTTAAATCGCTTCGCACCTCTGCATCAGCATCTTTTGTCCTCTAAATGTGTCGATAAGCAACAAGCAGCCTACTATCACATCCCCCCACCACTACACAGTTTTCTCAGCTCAAGTCTGTTTAGCTGCGTGTCAGTTGCTTAGAGTTGTATAGAGTGAGAAGTCAAGCAAAATTACACCTTTTATAAATACTATATGGTTATTTGGAACACATGCATTTCATGTGTGTTCCGTGTCTACAACAATCTATATAAACACATCATTAAAACAGAAACGTTTTTCATGTTTTAGTAATAATTGACAAAATGTAGACATGACGTGTTTAACACTAGAATTACCAGAGCCTACGAAAAAACTCGTAAATCCGTCCCACCTTAAATCGCGTCTTAAATCCGTTTGCACCTCTCCGCCAGAATCCTTTGTCATCTAAATGTGCTGATAAAGCTACTAGCAGCCAGCTATTCCATCCCCCCACCGACTTAGAATGAACTTCTCTCCTAGCTCAAGCCTTGCCTTGATTTGATTACCTGGGATTGAAGTGGAGTTTTACAGTGGAAATAATTCTAGCGTTATTTGGAATACACGCATTTCATGTGTGTTCCATTTCTATAGTTGGCTGTGCAAACACATTTTTAAAACAGAAACGTTTTTCATATTCTAATAGTAAATGACAAAATGTAGGCATAAACTATATAACGTATGAAGCCTGAAGTCCATATATCAAAGAAACACTTTCACAAAAGGTACAAATAAAAGAACACGTGCGCCTTCATGCAAAAAAAAAAAAAAAAAAAAGCCGCGTTAGCATGCCACATTGACTTTTTTACTACAACCGCCGTGGTGGCGTAATGGTATCCGCCCCTGACTGGGAATCAGAGGGTGGCGAGTTCGATTCTGCACGGCTCCACTTCGAAAAATTAACTGCTCTTATTCTTACAATTTTAGAATAACAATATAAATTTGATTTCAGTCTGTAACAGGCGGTGTAACTTATGATACTGGCAAAGGTTAGCTTTTTTTTTTTTTTTTTTTAATTCACTTTTCATTCTCGCAGTCACATTCAGAATCAATCCATACAACCCCATCTGACACAGCTGGTTTCACATAAATAAAAGTGCACTTTTATTCAAGACTATAACCGAAGAATAAAGAAAGCAAGTTACAGTTGGTGGTTGATACAACAGCTTGCGTGGTGCAATGTTAAGAACTGCTGATTTCCGATCCGTGCTATATAAAATCATCACATTCAAATATTAACAGTTCCCACACACCCAAGGTCCGCCATTCCTACATTTACAACATGTGTACTTGTTGCAGTGTACACGCCTCTCTGTGCTATGGTTCCTATTACAGTGAATGAGCACCTGACACTGTACTTTCTTCCCTGGGGGAAGCTGAGGTCTTAGAACGGAAGTTTGTTGACGCTGTATCATCTTTTCTTTTTCCATCGCCTTTTCCTGTAAGAAGCGACGACGAAGTTCCTCTGCAAGGTGAGCCATGAACACTCTTCTTTTCTCAGCGGACCCCGTGCATGCCTTATACAATACGTGTGCGTTCATCGCTGCTAGGTCAAGGATGTTGTACAACACAGCAACCGGCCACCTGCGTGTTCCTGTGCGCACTGAACAAGCACGCGCCTTCTGGTCCATGATGTCAACGCCACGCTGGGGAAAAAAGAAAGACAAATATATTTGACATTTTGAAGAAATCATTTTATCACCAGAAGAGCACCAGAGTACTTCGTCACACTAATATTTTTTTCATTAGCATACCTTCATGTGGTTGTAGTCTGTGACCGTGTTTGTTTTTTTTTTTTTTTATCTTGCCCAATCTCCACATCATGGTGCATTGTGCTGAGAATGCAGACAGACTTCATCTTTTTGGGCACATACACTGTCAGCATGGCACTGGGAGATCTAAACACCAGCGTGGAGAATTGTTCGTGTACTGAACTGACTTTAGCTGCAGGTGGAAGTTCCCGTCGCACTTTATTCATGGTGCCAAGCAGAGCTGTATTGCGGTGCAGCAGTCTATTAGCCAGCGAAAGTGACGTGAAGAAGTTGTCTGTTGTTACGGTTCTGCCTTTGTCCAGAAATGGCTCCATAAGCTTTATGACCACAGACTCGGAAAGTCTTTCTCCCGTGGGACGACTGGGATCTTTTCCTAAATAAGGAGTGGCATTGCACATGTACTTTGTCTCCAAATCTGCCGCAATCCAAAAAGGCAGAACCGTAACAACAGACAACTTCTTCACGTCACTTTCGCTGGCTAATAGACTGCTGCACCGCAATACAGCTCTGCTTGGCACCATGAATAAAGTGCGACGGGAACTTCCACCTGCAGCTAAAGTCAGTTCAGTACACGAACAATTCTCCACGCTGGTGTTTAGATCTCCCAGTGCCATGCTGACAGTGTATGTGCCCAAAAAGATGAAGTCTGTCTGCATTCTCAGCACAATGCACCATGATGTGGAGATTGGGCAAGATAAAAAAAAAAAAAAACAAACACGGTCACAGACTACAACCACATGAAGGTATGCTAATGAAAAAAATATTAGTGTGACGAAGTACTCTGGTGCTCTTCTGGTGATAAAATGATTTCTTCAAAATGTCACATATATTTGTCTTTCTTTTTTCCCCAGCGTGGCGTTGACATCATGGACCAGAAGGCGCGTGCTTGTTCAGTGCGCACAGGAACACGCAGGTGGCCGGTTGCTGTGTTGTACAACATCCTTGACCTAGCAGCGATGAACGCACACGTATTGTATAAGGCATGCACGGGGTCCGCTGAGAAAAGAAGAGTGTTCATGGCTCACCTTGCAGAGGAACTTCGTCGTCGCTTCTTACAGGAAAAGGCGATGGAAAAAGAAAAGATGATACAGCGTCAACAAACTTCCGTTCTAAGACCTCAGCTTCCCCCAGGGAAGAAAGTACAGTGTCAGGTGCTCATTCACTGTAATAGGAACCATAGCACAGAGAGGCGTGTACACTGCAACAAGTACACATGTTGTAAATGTAGGAATGGCGGACCTTGGGTGTGTGGGAACTGTTAATATTTGAATGTGATGATTTTATATAGCACGGATCGGAAATCAGCAGTTCTTAACATTGCACCACGCAAGCTGTTGTATCAACCACCAACTGTAACTTGCTTTCTTTATTCTTCGGTTATAGTCTTGAATAAAAGTGCACTTTTATTTATGTGAAACCAGCTGTGTCAGATGGGGTTGTATGGATTGATTCTGAATGTGACTGCGAGAATGAAAAGTGAATTAAAAAAAAAAAAAAAAAAGCTAACCTTTGCCAGTATCATAAGTTACACCGCCTGTTACAGACTGAAATCAAATTTATATTGTTATTCTAAAATTGTAAAAATAAGAGCAGTTAATTTTTCGAAGTGGAGCCGTGCGGAATCGAACTCGCCACCCTCTGATTCCCAGTCAGGGGCTGATACCATTACGCCACCACGGCGGTTGTAGTAAGAAAGTCAATGTGGCATGCTAACGCGGCTTTTTTTTTTTTTTTTTTTTTGCATGAAGGCGCACGTGTTCTTTTATTTGTACCTTTTGTGAAAGTGTTTCTTTGATATATGGACTTCAGGCTTCATACGTTATATAGTTTATGCCTACATTTTGTCATTTACTATTAGAATATGAAAAACGTTTCTGTTTTAAAAATGTGTTTGCACAGCCAACTATAGAAATGGAACACACATGAAATGCGTGTATTCCAAATAACGCTAGAATTATTTCCACTGTAAAACTCCACTTCAATCCCAGGTAATCAAATCAAGGCAAGGCTTGAGCTAGGAGAGAAGTTCATTCTAAGTCGGTGGGGGGATGGAATAGCTGGCTGCTAGTAGCTTTATCAGCACATTTAGATGACAAAGGATTCTGGCGGAGAGGTGCAAACGGATTTAAGACGCGATTTAAGGTGGGACGGATTTACGAGTTTTTTCGTAGGCTCTGGTAATTCTAGTGTTAATGTGTGAAGCCTGAAGTCCAAATATCAAATAAACACTTTTCACAAAAGGTACAAATATAACAGAACAAGTGCGCTTCGACTCAAGAATATAACTGCAGAAAAAGAACCCGCGTTAAGGTGCAACATTCACATGCCTTTGATATAACTGCTTTGGTGGCGCAACAGGTAACAACTGTTGATTGGTAATCCAAACTTCACGGGTTCCACCCTGGACAACTCCGTTTTGAGAAGTGAGCTGCTCTTATTATTACTATCTTAGAATAAAAACATACTTTTGATTTGAGTCTGTAACAGCCTGTGTAAATTTATGATACTTGTAAAGGTTAGCTTTGTTTTTTTTTTTTTTATTCAGTTTTATTCTCTCATTTGCGTTCACGATACCACCCCCCCCCTCCATCTGACACTGCTGTTTTCACATGAAGACGCGCTATAACAGAAGTGAATTCAAATGATGACGATGGTTCTAAATGGGAGAAAGAATGCACGTTGCACTTTTTCCGTCGCTGTACTTTGTATATGTACACGGGAAGCTCTGGAGTCTACTTGTGACTTTACGCTGAAGGAAGTATCTATCTATCTATCTATCTATCTATCTATCTATCTATCTATCTATCTATCTATCTATCTATCTATCTATCTATCTATCTATCTATCTATCTAAATAACATTCGATCTGGCTCTTATATACAAGGTACAGCGACGGCAGCTTCTGTCTTTTTTGAAATTCAGCATGATGAGACAACCCATGATGAGACAAAAAAACCTAACTCTTATACAAAAGCTCTAATTCTGAATGGCAATAAAATTGTTATCCAAATTAATTGGGAACACTATGCCTGCAGTCTTAGATGTGATCTTAGTTTGATTGGTACAAAGCTTTGTGCGAGCTGATAAAGGCATCCGCCTCTGATTGGAACTGTAATCCCAGAGTTAGCACAGGATTTTCAGATGCACCCATCTAATATATTCAAATATACAGTAATCCCTCCTCCATCGCGGGGGTTGCGTTCCAGAGCCACCCGCGAAATAAGAAAATCCGCGAAGTAGAAACCATATGTTTATATGGTTATTTTTATATTGTCATGCTTGGGTCACAGATTTGCGCATAAACACATGAGGTTGTAGAGAGACAGGAACGTTATTCAAACACTGCAAACAAACATTTGTCTCTTTTTCAAAAGTTTAAACTGTGCTCAATGACAAGACAGAGATGACAGTTCAGTCTCACAATTAAAAGAATGCAAACATATCTTCCTCTTCAAAGGAGCAAAAAAATCAATAGGGCTGTTTGGCTTGTAAGTATGCGAAGCACCGCGGCACAAAGCTGTTGAAGGCGGCAGCTCACACCCCCTCCGTCAGGAGCAGAGTGAGAGTGAGAGAGAGAGAGACATAAAAAAAATCAATACGTGCCCTTTGAGCTTTTAAGTATGCGAAGCACCGTGCAGCATAGTTAAAAGCTGCACACAGAAGGTAGCAACGTGAAGATAATCTTTCAGCATTTTCAGACCAGCGTCCGTATCGTCTAGGTGTGCGAACAGCCCCCCTGCTCACACCCCCTACATCAGGATCACAGATAGCGCAAGAGAGAGAGAAAGAAAAGTAAGTTGGGTAGCTTCTCAGCCATCTGCCAATAGCGTCCCTTGTATGAAATCAACTGGGCAAACCAACTGAGGAAGCATGTACAAGAAATTAAAAGACCCATTGTCCTCAGAAACCCGCGAAGCAGCGAAAAATCCACGATATATATTTAAATATGCTTACATATAAAATCCGCGATGGAGTGAAGCCGCGAAAGGCGAAGCGCGATATAGCGAGGGATTACTGTATATTTATTTTAATGTGACTGCTCAAATCTTACTTTATGGCCAAGTTGTAAGCTATGCTGCAGATTTGTTGGTTCAATATTGAAGTCAAAATCTGAATTGAAAACTTAAAACAAATCCGTTCTTTTGTTTACTGAATTTAAAAATTATAGCATTACCTTTGCAACATCCATCAAGCTGCAGTGCGACAACTGAAGGTGTCACAACACCCAGTGTTAAAAGCTCTATTCAGGTTGGTCACGTCTATGTACCATTTAGACTATACTGTACTGCTATTTTAACCTAAAGGGCAATCGCTAAAAAGGATTATCGCTTTTTTCAAAATTATTTTCCTTTAACAAGAGACTTTTATATGTATATATATATATTCATGCCATTCATAGTCTGAATCACAATCTGATCATAGAATGTTGCAACAGATCACATTCTATGATCTGCTTCTCGCAACTGAAAGAGGGCACCGTGGCGGATGTTTGCCACGTTGCAGACCAACCACAAGTGTTGCCTGGTAGGTAACCACCCATACAATCAGATTGTGATTCAGACTACGAATGCCATGAATGTAATTACCCCTATCTACATGCTGTCAAATAAATGAACCACACGCCGTGGCACAACATAAGAGGCTTCGCCTCCGTTAGAGGTTCAATTCCCCAAGAGGGGGTGCAGTCAGTGTGTACGCCTGATGAGCTCAGAATTAGGGCGAAACATGTGTTGCGTACTGTTTGCATTATTTGACAGTAATAGTTTGCAATATATATATATATATATATATATATATATATATATATACAGTGATCCCTCGCTATATCGCGCTTCGCCTTTCGTGGCTTCACTCCATCGTGGATTTTATATGTAAGCATATTTAAATAAATATCGCGGATTTTTTGCTGGTTCGCGGATTTCTGCGGACAATGGGTCTTTTAATTTCTGGTACATGATTCCTCATGTTATTTCTAATAAGCCAAGTAATACAAAATTTGAAACTCATTTCTATAATATAGAATTAATATAAAACCCTTTCCTCAGTTGGTTTGCCCAGTTGATTTCATACAAGGGACGCTATTGGCAGATGGCTGAGAAGCTAGATTGCTTACTTTTCTCTCTCTCTTGCGCTGACTATCTGTGATCCTGACGTATGTGGATTGAGCAAGGGGGCTGTTCGCACACCTAGACGATACGGACGCTCGTCTAAAAATGCTGAAAGATTATCTTCACGTTGCTATATTTGTGCAGCTGCTTCCTGAAACGACATGCTGCACAATGCTTTGCATACTTAAAAGCTCGAAGGGCACGTATTGATTTTTGACTGAAAAACAAACTCTGTCTCTCTCTCTCTCTCTCTCTCTCTCCCTGCACCTGACGGAGGGGGTGTGAGCTGCCGCCTTCAACAGCTTTGTGCCGTGGTGCTTCGCATACTTAAAAACCAAACAGCCCTATTGATTTGTTTGCTAGAGATTGTTTTCTCTATCTATGTGACATTCTGTGCTCCTGACACGCACTCCTTTGAAGAGGAAGATATGTTTGCACTCTTTTAATTGTGAGACAGAACTGTCATCTCTGTCTTGTCATGGAGCACAGTTTAAACTTTTGAAAAAGAGACAAATGTTTGTTTGCAGTGTTTGAATAACGTTCCTGTCTCTCTACAACCTCCTGTGTTTCTGCGCAAATCTGTGACCCAAGCATGACAATATAAAATATGGTTTCTACTTTGCAGATTTTCTTATTTCGCGGGTGGCTCTGGAACACAACCCCCGCGATGGAGGAGGGATTACTGTATATATATATATATATATGGCGGCACGGTGGCACAGTGAGTAGCGCTGCTGCCTCGCAGTTGGGAGATCTGGGGACCTGGGTTCGCTTCCCGGGTCCTCCCTGCGTGGAGTTTGCATGTTCTCCCCGTGTCTGCATGGGTTTCCTCCGGGCGCTCCGGTTTCCTCCCACAGTCCAAAGACATGCAGGTTAGGTGGATTGGCGATTCTAAATTGGCCCTAGTGTGTGCTTGGTGTGTGGGTGTGTTTGTGTGTGTCCTGCGGTGGGTTGGCACCCTGCCCAGGATTGTTTCCTGCCTTGTGCCCTGTGTTGGCTGGGATTGGCTCCAGCAGACCCCCGTGACCCTGTGTTCAGATTCAGCGGGTTGGAAAATGGATGGATGGATGGATGGATATATATACACCATATCAACAAAAGTAATGGTATGATCTTTGGCAGATTTGTTTTAGAATGTTTGAAAGAACATATTGGTTCCTCTGTACTTTGTCCTGTTTGTTCAGTGTTGATTAATCTCTCCTAACTAAGTTATCACATACTGTACTTGCAGATGATCTTGATGCAGTACACCATTCATCCATATGCAAAAACATCTCATTTGTCATTTAACAACTACATTGAGTTCCATATTGGAAAAAGACCGACAAACTGATTTTAATTATATACAGACATTACATTTTCAAAGAAGGAAGGATGATATACTATTTCTGCTTGGCATTCAATTTTCAAACATAATCTCTTGAGGGCTGTCATTTTCATAAATAAAAAAAAAATTTGCTTTTTTATCGTTTTGCCATGTTTTTCTCATTTCTTTTGTATTATATCCATCATGTGCTTGCTGGTTTTCATTGTGTGACATATTTGGTGTTATTATTAATTAGAATTTTTCAAAGAGTTATTAACATTGAAAATGAACTATTCTACCACCTTCTCTCTCTATGTGAAGTTCTTTTTTTCTGCCACAGACATTTTAAGTTAATTAAACTATTTTAAGCAAATGGCACTGCCAACCAATAATTGTAATATTCTTGGACAACCACTGATATAACGGGCCCCCTCATTAAAACCAGTTAGAAACCCATTAGTTTTAAATGTGCTGTGTACTCTGACTTCTTGAGTAGAAAGAAAATGTAAATTTTATAATTGCTTTTATTATCAAATGATAGGAACACTGCATTGTTGTGTTTTTTCGTCTACATATTTTAATTAAATGCAAAACTTTTTGATTGAGGAGAAACATAATATTAACTGTACAGATTAAAAGGCCATATGGGGAAAGGTATCAGATAATTGCCATATGAAATTTGTGTTTAACTTAATCTTCTTTGAAATTTATACAAGTACAACTTCAGATACTGCAGAATAATATGAAAAACTAAGCATGTTATTTCTAATAAGCCAAGTAATACAAAATTTGAAACTCATTTCTATAATATAGAATTAATATAAAACCCTTTCATGACTAGCAATGCCAATAGTCTTTGAAGAATATGTGTAATGTAAAATGTGTAATTTTAGTAATGTTGAACAGCATGTGCTTTTTCTGGAAAGGCAGAAATCATGTTTTTTGGATAAACTGATAAAGTAATATAAGATTGAACAGTTTGGATTACGTAATGCTATTGATTCTCAACACTTCCTGATGTCATTTTATTGTAGAGTTGCTTTCACTTTGAACTGCTCATATTTATTTTATTACATATGAGTTTTTTTAGTACCTACTTTATGTTTAATGGTTTTGTAATTGCTACACAAATTAACTTTTAACTTATAAAATGGAAATGCATTGTAGTTTTTTATTAACATGAATTGTTTATTAAAATTGTTAATTGTTGTTGTTAATTGATTATTGTTGTTTATTACCATGGCCTCAAAATTCCAAAGAGTTCAAACACTAGCCCTATGAGGACTTTGTATGGTTTCCCGTATGTGTGCATAGGTTTGTGTCAGGTTTGTTGTGTGAGTGTGGGTGTGTGTACAGGAATTTTTCCTTTATAAAGTCAACTCTACTGCATTGTTAGGTCTGGCCCTTTGCCCAGTGGTCCCAGGAGTGGTCTCTGGCTGCTCTATGATAAAACTCTGGATCCCCCGTTCACTTCAGTACTTGTACATAAAAGATTCTTTAGACTCTAGCAACATATCAGCATAAAACATGTATTTACTGAAAACGACTTTGGGGCAGAACATGCAAACAGTCAGTAATCACGGTTGTGCTAGCAATTTTTTGTTAGAAAAAGCCTTTATAGTGTAGTGTAGTGAATATACAGTACAAAAGCATGCATAGAAATATAGCTGGTAATATAATAGTTTCTGGTTATTTATGGGACGTTAGAATCATCCTGTTTCAAGTTACATAGAGTGAAATACATGAAGCCTTCTTCCTAAGGACAGAGACCAATTTGGGGTCTGCCTACTAGAAGGTGCAGCAAGACAAACGGCAGTATAACTGAACTGCTTATTGGACTGAAAGTGTTACATAAACGTCTTCCAAAACACTGCCCCCAATCTTTTGATGGCAAAAGCAACTTCAGTAGGTTTAAAGTCTTGTGAACAGCAGGTTATTTTTGAAACTAAAAATGAAGCATTAATTAATTTTCAGTTTACTTTAACAAGACTAGATTGCATGTGAAGACAGAAAAAGGTGCATAAAGAGGTAAGGATGTATTTAAGTAACAAATAATGAAATATGCCAAGTATGTTTCAAATTTTGAATTCATGTTTAATAACACATTTAAAATATATTAAGGACAGCTAAACCTTTAATTATTTTTCATTTTAACCTTAAGAATGAAAAGTTTTAAATTTAAATGTAATTTTTTAAATTACAAATAATAAAACTGATAATAAATAAACCTTTACAAAGTAGAACATTTTAGCAGCTGCTAGCTTTAAGGTTTTTACTCCATTTAAATGTTTTACTGGGAACTGAAGTTTCTGAAAATACCAAATCATAATTTCCAGAATGACCTTGAATTGACTGACAATGGTCCCTTTATTAATAGTTCAATGTATAGTGGCCTCGCATTTAAACCCTTTGAATACACTATTGGGAATGAATACCCACAACACATAAATAACCACAATGTACTATAGAAATCAAAAAACATTATTCTTTTTATTTATTTGATGCAATAGCTGTCTTACAGTAAATAAAACATGCCAGCATATGCACTGAGAAACTTGTACTAAGTGTAGTTCTTAGATAAATACAATTGTTGGTTGTGAACACTGATATATCTTTCAGGTTTAATGAACCACAGCTGTTTGTGCGAGTGTCCTGCTGTTTTCATGCTACAAAAACAAAGCACATGTAATGATGGCTGCCTACTGTATATTTGCTCTGTGTTGCAGTTGTTTATGATTTGGCACTGTTTTTTTTTTTTTTTTACATTTTTCCAAAGCACATCCATTGATTGCAGTTAAACTATCTGTTGCTGAACATACAGTAGCTATCAAGCTAGGAAAGACTTTCTGAAAGAAGGTAAAAAGTTTCTAAATAATATAGTGGTCATCTTCTAAACCTAGGACAGATAATATTAAAAGAGAGAAAAAGTTATTAGGGGACAATTTGTGACGATGCATGTCCGCTCCATGCTCCCATCTGACTGCTGGGAGCTCTGAACCCGACACCGTCGGTAATGTCACCAAGATGAGCTGACATATGAGGACAATTCTCTAATGAAGCCAGGGGATATTTCTAAAAGTGCCAATGTGCTTTTATTTCAAAACAACAAACAGTATCCAAACAAAAAGTGCACTGCACAGAGTTTCAATAAATATTCAATAAAACAGTGCAAAGTGGGGATAAAAACCAATAAATAAATCTTTTAAAATCAAAGGTTAAAATCAGAAGTTAAAATGTAGTTTCTCTTATTACGATCACAGCCCATCTCCGTCTCTCATTCTCCCCGGCTCACCCATTGCTCCCGCAGCCAGCAAAGACCCAACAGCAACAAGCTCCTTTCGGCTGACCTCCGTCTTGGCTTCCTTACGGACATCACTGCCAGACCGTCCGAGATCGGCTCTCCTCCCTTCATCCTTCGCGCTTGCGCAGTCGCTCCTCAGATCCCTCGGGAAGACACCTGCCTTGCTCATCCCACTCCACAAGAACATTCAGTGGGGTGAACTAGCCCCTAGAGTGCTATAAACAAATGCTCCTTCGCAGGGCCCCAGCTCGTGCTGTCTCCTCCTTACAGGTGGCCAGATCCTCCTACTAGGACTGCTCTTTCCCGTCCTTTAACCTCCATTATCTTCCCCTTTCCTGGTGCCGACCTGTATATGTACACATCCACCCGCGCCTCCATGGGCGCAGCGCCTTAATCACACACCGCAGGAAGCCAATGAAGCAATTGAGAACGATCACACCCACACGTGCAGATGTGACTCGCTCCAACTACCTCATTAACTCCCCGTGGTTGTGCAGTCGCGCCCAAGGAGAATGACACGGCTATACAGAATAAAATTAACCTGGCCCTTCTTTTTTGAATTATCAATAACATAATATCTTTAAATGCTCTGACCCTCACCAGGAAAGGCAGTTGGAAAGATGAGATGAGATTAAATGAGATAATATCCCTAAACCCATGTAATGCAATTCATTGTCACAAGGTACCTATCCTGTTAGCACAGGGCGCAAGGTAGGAAACAGCAGGAGACAGGGTGGCAATCCAATGTAGGACCTCTGTAGCACTCACCCATGCTTGCACTCATATGAGCCAAATGTGTAATGAGCAGTTCTCTGAACATACACATCTTTGGGAATGCAATAGGCAAACCTGAGCACTCACTGGCAAACTGTTTTGGAAACTACAGACAACAAGAAAACCTCCCAACAGCATCCAACAGCAGAATTTAAAAGTAGCACACTGTACTTATGAGGAAGCAGTGCTAACCTCAACAACTTTGTCTCAATATTAAGTACTTAACCTGTGCTGCTAACAATAACACTCAGGAAAAATGGATACAAAAACACTCCAACTGCAAGCAAAGTCTCAGCCCAACTGGCAGGACAGATGACCATTCAAAATGTGGTTGCCCTAAAGTGACTATTGTAAAGCAGGCACAGAGAGTAACTGAAATTATTTTTTTTATTAAATGTTTTTGTCTTACTGGTGTACATATTTTGTTTCAATGTGTAATGCAATTAACATGTTAGTTTAATGGCTTTGAATAAGATATGCTAGTATCCAAAAAAGTTCATAAGTACACCAAGGCTATGCTTGCTGTTAAGTATTGCAAGCATGATGTTATTTCTGGCCTAAATGTTTATTTTCAGGAGATGTTTTCTGAAAAATAAATTGTCCTACCCATCTGGTTTGCAGTGCACCATCTATTGGAATGTATTTTGTAAAGCATGTAGTGATAGAATGCATTAATACAAATGTTTCTGATGTGCCATCTGTTGGAATGACAAATACAATGCATATGTCTTTGTAATATGCCATTTGGTATGGCGTTTGTAAAAGCAGTGTTGTTTGTGATGCTCCATCTATTGGAATGACAAATACAATGCATTTTATTACTAAAAATGTTTGTAAAGCACTATCTTTTGGAATGAAAGAGATATAGCAACCAGACGGACACATAGACAGACACACAGACACTTATCCTTTTATTAAGGTAGATAAATTTTTATTAAAATCTACACTGTCCACTTTTTCAGAACCCTTTGGAATTTTAAACACAACCTTTCTCTTCTTTAAGCTTGCTACACCTCTGCCACTGATCTGTTGCTAGCTACTTCCACGAGCCATCGACTGTGTGCATGTTCTGTTATAAGCATTCAGGCTCTTTGCACTTCTCAGCCACCATAGTCTGTTGCTTGAGGTCTGCAACCAGACTCTATTGGAGGAAATATAATGCATAAAATCCTGACTATAAATGACCAAAGTTAAAGCAATAATAAATGGCAAAAAATAATTTCTGATGGTGCATCTGCTAGTACAGTATATAGTTTCTTGGAACTGTGATTTTGCAAAGCTTACTACAAATATGCATAATAGCAAATCCCATGTCATCTATAGGAATACAGTATTATATAGAAATGTTTTATTTAATGGATTGTTGCTTCAAAATGCATTGATCTGAGTCATCCAAAGGTTATGAAAGAATTGCATTCCAGGTAATAAGAGTATGTGTAAGTGTAAAGTTCGTTTTTATTTTACAGTGTGTGATTCAAAGTTCCCATCTTCAAAAATATGACTACTCTTATAATTACGTTCAAATTCTGTACATTTAAAGCAAACAATAGTAGACAAGGATGTTGTTCAAATGCTACCAATTTAAAAAAAAATAAAAATAATATTTTTAAATTGATACTGTACTTTGCACAGGACTTTATACTGAGTGTAGACCACACAATTAAAATCTACAGTTGCCCTATGTAACACACAGCAGTCTAAGGTTTAAGGATCACTTAAAACATCTAAATTTACATTTTCTCAGACACTGAAAACACACAAACACACACCACAACAATACCAATATAACATTTCTAAATCCGCTTAATTCTATTAAAGGTTGCGTAGGCTTAAGCCTATTCCTGCACCACTGTGCTTCCCACACAAGCGTAAAATGCAGTCTGAAATTAAACTGCTGGTTGGTTGAAGGATTTGAGCTGCACTGCTTAGTGATTCTAAATGTCAGTATTTCTTTACATGTATATCTCTTTTTAAATAAAACACAGAATCCTTATGATTAAAATTATTATATGTAGGTTATAGGGTAGAAGTAAGATTGATGCTAAGAATTTAAACTAGAAAAAAGCTTACCAACATTTTACATATATGGTAAAGAATGTGACGATCAAGTACCAAATTTTTATTCAGTGGCCCTTTCTTTAACTCTCAAAGAATGACATTGTGTTTTTTAATGTTCCTAGTTGTTTGTTTTTATAAATATGGAGTTTAAACTTGTGCCAGGAAGAGCTGGCTAGAAGTCATTAAGACTTTGGGCTCCTTGTTTATGTGCCTGCAGGCCAATACTTATTCAGTCTTGTGATGCTTTTCACTTCACTTGGAAAATGAACTAAACATAGAAACTACTTAAACAATTAAATTCTTTGCTATATTTCTAGCATATGGAAGAAACTATAACTTTATTTTTATCTTTAGTAAATCATTATTTTTCCAAAGACAAATTAAACTTTATTTGTCTCTGAGGGAAATTTGGTATCTCCAAAATTTATTTGAAGATTATTAGATTAAGGGTAATTGGATTAATGTCACAAATACTACTAACAAATTATTTATTTAATTCATTAGTGTGGGGGCTCAGAGAATCACATTTTTGTCTTAAAAAACACTTAGCCCCACAATTAACTCAGGTGTAATTTATCTTCTCTTAGGAATTTACGTGCTTTCCCTTTGCTCATTTAACTTACTTTAAGGAAGAATATTTTCACTCACAGTCGAAAGACAAACTGGCAGGTCAGTTTGGCACTATAAACTGATGTGATTTAAGTGTTTGTGACATTCTTTTTGATGTGCTTGAACTCATTGCAGCTGTTGCACTCTCTTATCTGCTTATCCAGTTCAATAAATTTAACAGCTCATAGGACATTGCTTGAAATAATTTATTAAGACAATACTGTCCATATTTATGAAATACTGAGCACCATCTCACTAGATTTTTCACCTCGGCTTTGCAGGCTGATTCATCATTATTGGAAATTAGCCCAATCACTGTTGTGTCATGTGCAAATTTTATGATGGTATTGGTGGTATATGCAGGTACACAATTGTGAGTGAAGAGGGAGTAGAGCAAGAGTTCCCAAACTTTTTTCAGCTGCAGACCCCTTTACCAAAAACTTTTAAAACCGTCGACCCCCTAATTACATGCAATGGTTTTTCATATCCGCACTTGCTTTGATATGTTCGATAAGACAATGAACAGACATGTTTGTGCTACATGTATTTTCATGCATTCTTACGTGTGACTCTTTTAATGACACATTTTACCTTTTCGTTCGCAAATTTGGTATGTAATGTGTTTTTTTAAATGATTTTACTTCTTAATTAGGTACCTATTGGAATCATAGATATTTTGAAGTAACAAACAAATAGCAGTAGTAAGGGGGTCTATTTTTGCTGTCGTTGACCCCCAAATCTTTTCATTGAAACTATCGACCCCTAGAAAGTTCAAATCGACCCCAGGGGGTCAATATCGACCACTTTGGGAACTCTTGGAGTAGAGGATTGGGCTCAGTACACAGCCTTATATTGTGCTCGTGTTCAGGGTTATGGTGGAGGAGAAATGGGAGTCCAGCCGTACCACCAGATGTTGCTCCAACAGGAAGCTGAGGATCCAATTTGTTACATTTTGGATTGGCACCACATTACCGAGTCCTTCCGGGGAGCCTCTTGAACCTGCTAATGCCAATAAAGTACCCAAGGGATGAGCCAGCAAATGAGGACACAACACAAAGCAAGGGGTTGGTGCATAAAAGTGCACAAGTGCTTTTATTAAAACCATGAAAACCAAAACAGCATTGAATAAGTGCAGTGCATCCAAAAAGTTCAATAATAAATAATCCAATAAAATGTATGTGAGAGTGGAGGTTAAAATCAATCAAATAAATAATCCTTTAAAAGCAAGGTTAAAAATTAACACTGTGCAGGAAGCTGGCCATAAAAACATGAACCCTGGTGCAATTTTTTAAAATGGTTGTCTCCTTATCTTAACTCTATATACTGGCTTTTGCAGCTAAATAGGTTCCTAACTGGCAGTTCAGCCCACTTTCAGTGCTGCTTCTAGGCTCGGACCCCTGTAGCTGTCTCTGGTTCCCGGCAGGGCACCATCTCTGAGCCTCTGACTCCTGCTGCCAGGCTTGTGTCCCTGTGGTCCATGGCTCTAACACAGGATGCCTTACTGAGCCTTCCAATTCCCCTACAGCAGTGCTGCCTCCCTCTGTTGAGTCTCTCCAACTGAGCAGTGCGTGTCAGTCACTCGAGCTTCCAGGTCACTCAGCTGGAGTGGCCATCAGCCCCTGACCGTTGGCTGCAGGCTTCCTCCAAGGACTTCCTCCCAGCTGTCTTCCTTCTATCTTTCTTGTCCACCTGCATTGGCTTTCTCCCACTCCTACCTTTTCTCTCCAACTTTTAATCTCCTTTCCACTTTTTTTTTTTTTTTCATTTTTTCCTGATTCTCTCTTCTGATTCTCCCATTTTCATGTGCCTGCTCTTTCTTATTTGCCTCCATGGATGCAGCATCTCAGTCGCACACCACAGAAGGTAGCCAATGAAGCAATGGAGACAGTCCGTACCCTCATGTGTAAGTGTATCTCACCCCAATTACTCCTCCACCCCCTGCAGCTATGTAAGCCCACACACCCACAGGGAGCAAGCCGGCCAATTAATTATTTATTTATTAAAACTGCCATCTTTTTCTGAGCAGCGGACCCACTTTACCATACAATTACATCGAGGTATGCTGAGGCCCAGCTGGTGCAGTTTATGGATGAGCTGGGAGGGGACAACAGTATTGAAAGCAGATCTAAGTCTTCAAATAGCATCCTCATGTATGTGCCATGTCCCTCTAGATGAGTCAGGGCTGTGTGCAGAGCTAGAAAAATGGCATCCTCTAGATATTTTAGCTCTGTGCGCAAACTGATATGAGTCCAGGGAGGCAGGAATTTTTGCTTTATTGTAAGAGAGAACCAGTCTTTCAAAGCACTTCATTATTATCGGTGTCAGAGCGATTGGACGATAGTCATTCATACTACTGATATTGGTTTTCTTTGGCACTGGCACTT
This sequence comes from Erpetoichthys calabaricus, assembly GCF_900747795.2. Taxonomy (NCBI): domain Eukaryota; kingdom Metazoa; phylum Chordata; class Cladistia; order Polypteriformes; family Polypteridae; genus Erpetoichthys; species Erpetoichthys calabaricus. Next base: position 211,991,911 of record NC_041397.2, on the reverse strand, counting down.
ACGCAATACTTCCAATGTCAAAGAGGGATTAAAGAATTTGTAAACACCTCAGCAAGCTGCTCAGCACAGTTTCTCAGTGCCCATCCTGAAACTCCTCCAGTCCAGCAGCTTTACGTGGATTGACCCTCTGCAGTGTGCGCCGTGCATCATACATGCTCAGTCTGAAGATGAGAGATTCAGCATGCTCTGTGGCTATAATCTTTCCAGGTGGAGTTGGGTTGCTAAATTCAAAGTGGGCAAAAAATGCGTTAAGATCATTGGCCAATGTGACATCACTGTGGGGAGAGACAGGGCTGCATTTGTGGTCAGTAATAGCTCTAATGCTTTTCCACATGCTCCTGGTATCCATGCTGTAAAAATGATCTTCCATGCATTTCCTGTAGATGTCTTTGGCCTTTTTAAAGTTCTTTTCAGGTTTGACATGATAACACTCAAGGCTATGGGATCCCTAGATTTAAATGCCTGGTTACGTGCTTTTAAAAGGTGTTTCACCTCTTTGTTGGGTTTCATATTTGGAAATTATTTTACATTCTACTCCAAAAGTGATATTATCCACACAGCTACAGATATAGAAAAGAACAGTGGATGTATGCCCCTCTAAGTCTATCTCTGTGCCCCGTACGGCTTACTGAGCAAGCATTTTCCACTGTGTGCATTCAAAGCAGTCCTGGTGTTGTGATATGGCTTGCTCTGGTCATATCGTCACTGTCTTTGTGACAGCTTTATTTTTATGGATATGAGTTCTGTATGCAGGCATCAAAAATAATGAAGTGTCCTTTGGGTAAGGAGGACTTTGTAGGAGTCTTACATTTGTTATGTAATTTATCCAGGGTGTTCGATCCCCTGGTGGAGGACTGCAAGTGTGAAGATCTGTTTGGTTAAAGTCCTCAGCAATAATGCAGGCAGCATCTAGGTGAGCACCCTAGTGTTTACTGATATCCAGTGCAGTTGTGCCAGCACTAGCTTAGCATTAGATTGAGGTGGAATGAACACCGTGATAATCGATAGCAACAGAACATTCCCTTGATAGATAAAATGGCCTACATTTGAGCATTATGTATTACAAATCTGGTGAGTTGTAACTCTTTATAGCAGTGTGGATTGTGCACCAGTCATTACTTATATAGACGCAGAGCCCTCTGCCCTAGCTCTTACCAGAGTTCATTGTCCTGTCGGCTCGATACACTGACTGGCTAGTTAGCTCCACAGCTCCATCAGGATCCAGCGTTGTTGAGCCATGTCTCTGTAAAAATCAGCATGTAGCAGTCCCTCATAGATTATTGTGTATTGAGCCACAGTCTTAAATTATTCAGTTTGTTGGTAAGTGACCAGACATTTGATAGATGCTTGGTAGCGATGGCCAGGCCTGTACACCTGCACACTGTCCCCACTTTCTGCTTTCTTTCCCAATGCTGCCTCTGTTTCCACCTCAGCGGGATGGTAATCCAGGGAATTGCCTGTATTTGGGCTATCTCCATTAGGATACTCCTGAAGTTAAAAGAATTGAGAAAAATACATTTACAGCTTTGTCCAGTGTTAAGCAACCCTGTGTAACTATATGAATGATTCGCACTAGTGGTCCTTAGCAGAATTATAAGAACAGTTAAATAACAAAAGAAACATCAAGGAGAGTGCAGAGCTGCACTCACACAGCAGACAGCCACTTCTAAACATGGGGGCCACAGTATCCATTGACCACAGTATTCTTTTACACAGGCTGGAAAATAACATTAGGCCCTCACACACTGTCATTGTATAGTTTAGTTTAGATCATGACACTCTGGTTGAATCACACTGCAAATTAAAGGTATGGGTTGAGGTTTGACTAGGACCTTGCATATTAATCTAATACTGGATTAAGGACGGAAACCTACTGCACAACAGAAAAGTGTTTATTTGTATTTTAGAAACCTGGGTCATATAATTGCACATTGCTTAATGTTAAAAAGAAATCACAAGGTTCAAAATGTTAGGCTCTTACTCAAATTAAAAAAAATGTCTGACTGATTAGAACAACTTCATTAACAATAATTATGAACCCTTCATAGTTTTGTATCAAGAGTTGGTTATCATGATGATCAGAAGCTTTGAAATCAGATTTAATGTTAACATATATTGTTGTTTAAGTGTATCCCATGACTGTCAGTGAAATGTGTTATGTTTATATTAGGTAATGACTTTACTGCAGATAAAGTCGCCTCTGTCTCTGAAAACCGTATGGTAGAAACATGCTGTCCAGTTGTTATGTCATTCATGCACATTCAAAAAGCTAGCTGTAGACAGTCTTGAGAAGTTGGTTGTGGACTTGAGAAGTATCTTCTTACATGATACTAAACAAAGCCTATCAAGTTTCCATTTACCTACTTTAGCTAAGAAAGACTTAAGGTAAAAGGGATTTCTGTCATATATAGCAAAGTCTAATGAGTAGTTTTATCATGGCACAAAAGAATTACCCTGATCTTGCAATAATTGTTACAAGTCCAGTAATTCCAGCAGCTGAAATGAGTTTTGGTTATTTCAAGTTTAAGTTTATTGTCATGTGTACATTGAACAATGACCACTAATTCCAGCAGATGAATTTAAAAATATCATTTAATACTTAAACATTTCTTTTGACCAAGAAAACTTGAATGTTGTTTCTACCAAATGTGTCATGTGTCATTGCCAAATGCCGAAAAGACAAATACTAATAGTATGGAAACTGTCTGAGCAAATTTTCATTGGTTGTGCTGAAGCAATGCCTAGAACAAAATCTAGTTTAGTTTATCACTATTTATTAATAATTTATATGTCTGGATACAAGATATCTGTTCCATTAAATAAAGCAATTGCATCAGTAATTGAAAGGGTCTTAGTGACGTTTTTTCTGCATTTGGTCTGCGAAATGTCGTGTAATCAGATCAAAGTTCAAATTTTATATTGGCTGATCTACAAAGATACCTTATGTATTTTGTTTGAATCTGTAGAGGTTTATAATATTTTTCTGGTCATCTTGAATTATTTTCAGGTGTCTTCACATTGTATTATGATATTTAAGTAGATAATATGAAGCCATTTAAACAGCTTGCATACAGAGATAATGCTATCAAACTGACATTTACCTGTGAAGATGTAGAAAATGATCTGGCTGTTTAGAGAAATAGCCTCTGAAGCTCACCAAGTAATTTGGTGCCTAAGCCATATAGAATTTGTCAGTTTACACTGATTATGGGTAAATGCAGTTTCTAAGTAACTGTATTGATTGTACTGGCATAGCACATTCCATGAGGAAATTTGATTTGCTAAAGGGACATTAAAAAGTACCTCAGACTCCATGTGCACCAGGTATGTCTACATTTGTTACTCCTAGCCATTTTTATAACAATGTACAGATAGACAATCCAGTGGTTTATTCAGGATTCTCCAAACTATTGAGGTAGTATTTTTATACCTTGTAAATGATAACCTCACCTTGAACCTAGACAAATGTGAATTTGAGCACCAGCTGTTACTTGTTTTTCAAATTTAAATCATTCACAATCAGATATTACTTTTTGGTGTAAAAATCACACTCATCAATGGATTTACAATGCCTTAAACAAAAAAGATAACACTTTTTGGAGTGATTGGAAATTCATATAGTGTTTCCTAGTGTGGTACCTTTACTAAGGCAAGGTCTAAAGATTCTCAGAACAAATCTGAAAATGCAAACGCTTTACTAATGACTCTTCCTGCTGCTGCTCCTCCTTTCTAGTTGTCATTTACATTGTATATAGATGCAACCGCAGATGGAATTAGAGCTTTCTTACATGATCATGAGTATGGACTGGAACAACATTTATGTTATTTTTCAATTAATATCACCAAAAATTAAATGAAGTAGTGAACCATTGAGAAGGAGACCTTAGCTTTACTATTGGCCTTCGAAGTTTTGATTGGCTTATCTACCCTTCCTACAATGGATTTTACATACCATAACTCTCTCATCTTCTTGAAGAATACATACAACACTAATCAGAGACTGATTCTTTGGTCTCTGATTGCACTAAATTATAACTTGAACATTAAACAAAAAATGCACAGAAAATTTAACTGCTATTTGATTCCTTGGTCTTTGATTGCACAAAATTGTAACTTGAACGTTAAACATCAGAAAGACAGAGAAAAAAATTATTCTCCAATTCATACTCATTTGATTTTTTCAAAACTATTGAGTAAATGCACTGTATGAGTGAAATTATGTAGCTAAACTATATATATTGAAACATATATAAATAAATAATTTTACCTTGACTAAGGGAAAAGTATCTTTTTTCTTAATAAGATGTTATGCTACAAAATCTCTTAATTTGTCACCTTTATACTAGCCATTTGAACCCTGTTTACTTTCAGCATTTGACGTGTTTTGAGTGCCCACATTTGCTGGGTCATAGTTTTTCTGTATTTCATGGCCTACTGTCTAATCCTGCTGTGATTTGACCACAACACCGACTGGAGTGAGGCTTTTAATATAAAAGGATTTGAAAAGGTGCAGGCAGAGGGATGTGTTTAACACAGCAAAGTATGGTGAGTTAAAATGCATTGTTGGGCTATTGGTAGAGTAAGCATTGCTCTTTTTGATATAACCTGTAACCATGGATTTCAATCCAGTAGTACTTTTAAATATTTTCAAGTACATTAGGATAGAGGTGTTTATCAAAATCTGCATTTAATATTTCATTAGAGAATTTATTAAGTTTACTCAGTTAGTATGTAGAAGGCTATTAATTTGGCACTGCCATTTTTTATGTCCACAAGTTCACATGGTTAGTTTTGATCTGATTCTTGAATAGCAAAGTAGTTTGACCTGTCTGAAATAAACATTAAGTGAGTGCAAAGATTAAAATTGTTTTTACAAACAACTGAAGCTTATTTATGTATTTCATACATAATTGACATGATCCTTCACAGGAAAGAAACTGAGAAAGTGAAATGCTTACTTGAACTAGATAAAAATATGACAGGCACAAATTACCAAATAAAATAAGCATAGAGCAGCAGTTAATGCTGTTGACTTATGTATGTTTGTTTTGACTGTAGATATACCATTTTGTCCCCCAGATTACAAAGTGGTAAGTGAAGAACAGGCAGTCTAAATTGGTCCTGTAGTAGGCAACCTTCGATCCTGAGGGTCATGCATTTGTGTCCTTAGTATACTGGTTATAAAAGTGTCTGCTGATGCTTTGAAGCCGAAGCCCAATACAAAAGTGGCAGTCCATGCCTCATCCTGCACAGCAGAACACTCACGTAACTCTAATACCTCTAATACCTTGGGCATCTAACCCTGTGAGATCTCTTATTGTCAGTTTTCTGCATCACTTTGGTCTCAAGAGAGACCCTTCATCACCTGCTGCTTCCAGACAGTGTCTAAGGCAACCAAGTGCCAATTGCTAAGTACTGGTGTTCACGCTTGAGGTCACAGTTGTAGACACTGCTACTTCTCCATATAGGATGTTCTTGAGTATTTGACCATTGGCTATACATGAAATATGACCCAGCCAGCGCTTACATCTGTGCTTGAAAAAGGTAAAGATGGATGTGGTGCCTGCTCTCTCAAGCACTGTGTCCTTGTCTCTGCAGGTAACACTGAATACTTGCCTTAGGCAAGTGCTGACCCACTGGTTTGTATGCAGCACACCTCAACTTTGGTGTTCTCTGTGAATTCACTGTTGGACGATGCTTTCTTTATCAGTCTTGAATTTGTTGTAGCTACCACTGTGATGCACTTGTTGATTTCACTTTCGAATAACAGGTTGTCCAAGATTGTTGAGCAAAGGTACATGAGCACAAGGATGACTTCCAGCTCATAGTTGACAATACTGATGAGGTCTTGACCCACCACCTGTGTCTTCTTTAGGTTGACAGTGAGGCCACACTCCTTGCAGGTTTCTGTATAGTGGGTCATGAGTGCTTATAACTACTGGCGAGTCTGTGCAGTGGCATCATCAGCAAACAGGAAATCTCTGATGTGTCGCATCTGGACCTTGATCTTTGCTTAAAGCCTTGATAGTGTGAAGAGGGCCCAATGTGATCTTAAATGGAGATAGATGCACTCCGTGTCTTCTCCAGAGGCAGGACCACAAAGGAAGTTCCAAACAGGGTCGGAGAGAGATCACATCCCTGCTCCACACCGAGTATGTTGAAGGACTCTGACATTGAGCAGTCAGATAGAATGGTCCCCTTCATGTCCTCACAGAATGACTTGATGATGCTGAGCAGTGTTGGGGGGAAGCCAATCTTGGCCAGGATCTTAAAAATGCCTTTTCTGCTCATGACCTCAATCACCTTGGTAAGATCATTGGAGGTATAGTGGTTTCTGCTGTTCTCTGGACTGTTCTGTTCTAAACCTGCACTGAGAGGTAAGCTCTCTCTGCAAGCACCTGGAGCCACTTCATAGCAACTGTAGTAAAATGTTTCTCCGCAATGCTGATGAGGGAAATGCCGCAATAGCTGTTGCAGTCATTTCTGTCACCCTTGGTCTTGTAGAAAGTGACAATGTTTGCATCCCTCATATCTTGTGGTAGGCATTCTAGATTGGCCCTGTATGACTGCAAATTTGTGTATTCTGTAATAAACCAGCACCCTGTCTAGGGATGGTTTCCTTCTTTATTATTATTATTATTATTATTATTATTATTATTATTATAATATATTTGGCTGAAACATCTTTAAAACATATTATACACTTAAATTGTCTGCAGACATTTTTTTCATTTGAAAAACTTGAAGGTTACTTCAAACAGTGAACCAAAGGCTTAATCTTTGCAACTACACCACTGCATACAGACTAAGATGACAATGTTCAGGATGTGAACCTGGGGACACTCACACCATAAGTGAGATTTATATCCGTACCCCATCAAACCAACTTCTCTTACCCAATGTTGCAAGAAAGGGATTTGCCTCTCCATTTTCTGAACTGCAAAAAATGGATGGCAAATAGGCATTGCTTTTACTTGAATATTAAATCTAGTAAAATACAAATTTTTTAGGTTTAATCAGTGGTTTTATACATACATGTGATCTAATGGATTTAAGAAGCAACCTGTCCATTTTAGACAAAAGCAAAAATACTCGCTGCTGCTGCTACAGGGCTCATTCAACAAACATTAAAATAAATCTATTTATGGTTGCTTACCTCTAGGCCTGGAAGGCTGCAGTGACAGCAGGTTTTTGGTCCAATTGATAAACCAATTGTTTTGGTTTATGAAACATGCTATTTAATTATTCAGGTCTTTGCCATTTAATTAAATGTTCATTTACCTGTGCCTGTTAATCATTCTGCTTTGTTTAATTCTGCTGTTCTGCTATCATTGAGCTATAGTGTAATTTCCAGAAAACAATGAACAAAATGACTTATAATTCTGCTTTTAAAAGTATGCAGCTACTTACTGATAAATGCACATGCAGAGAATCAAAGCAATCTAGCACAAGTTTAGCTAATTAGAACTGCATTCAGGTTAATTAAAAGAAAACTAAAATTCTTGGGATTACCACATGACCTTTGGTGGTGGATAGATGCACATAAGGGTAGGTCTTTGGGGTCATTCATCACTAGTCAATTTCTTTTCATGTACTTCCTCTTGGAATCCCCAGTATGAACTTCTCAAATCAGAATCCCAATATCCATCCATCCATTTTCCAACCCGCTGAATCCAAACGCAGGGTCAAGGGGGTCTGCTGGAGCCAATCCCAGGCAGGGCGCCAAGCCATATCAGGACAAATACCAATATAGACATCTCAAACAACTCTACTCGCATTGGGATTCCAGAAATGGCATGTTCAGCAAAGAGAATGCTACAGCACAGTGAAGAAAGCTGTCTATAGCAAGGTTAATTTGGATAAACATGATGGCAAGTCTAATAAAGCTACATTCTTTGAGTATATGAAGACACCTATGGCTGAGTAGTTTGTTGTCTTAATAGACTGAAAGCAACTGAGTTTTTAGGATGAGCCTTGGAATATTCAACAAGAATTGAAGGAGGTTACAGATAAAGAAACATCAAGAAGATTTCTGGTGCATAGGTGACTTCAAGTGGACAGCTTTTACTACCTGATTAGGGCATTAGGTAGTAAGGCTGCATTATTAACTTCTAAATTAATGAATGAGTGGGCATAAGTCAAAGAGAAAATGCCTGCACAATATGAAAAAATTGCCTATGAAAATGCAGGAAAATAACCCACGAGAGTTTCATGAAAAAAACATGAGCTGTTACATTTCCGAACTCGCACGATTTCCACAACAGTATTTCAATGATGCCATTGAGTGGTCTCTCCCCAGAGAACTTTGTCACACCTGGGGCCCATGATAATGTTGTTTCTTAACTATGCTGATGGCTAAACCTAGAATTTTCCAATCATACATCTTTTCACAATTTTTCAGGATTCCAATTTCAGACTGTTTTCTTTACAATGTTACTTTAAATCAGTCTATCCTTTTTCTTTTGGACTTGTCTGTGTACTGTATGTCTTTCCTGACCTTGTTTACTACTGCTGGTATTTGGGTGACTCCTTTTATGCTGAACAATTAATGTAATTGGGGGAAGTCCCTACAAATGAGAAGTTTAAGGAGTAGTGCTTCCATCACTGTTGGTTTATTGCAAATCTCCAGAAGTATTTCTGTCTATTCGGTGCTGTGTCTGACTTTGGTTGATGTTATGGTGTCCCACATCAGAAGCAGTATCACTTTTATTCGCCAGTAATTAATGTACAGCAATTTAAATTGGTAGCTTAGGAGTTTCTTAAAACCTAAATCAGCATCACATACAAATAACAGATAACTTAATTTAAAAGACATACATTATAAACAGTTACAGAATAATGCAAATATAAAGGACATGAGCAAATGAAAATGTGTGTTTATAGTGTGCATACAAATACATGTACATATATTATACATACACACACATTCATACCTTCATGCAGATTATGAAAAAACACATTAATAAACTTAGGAGACAACAACAACAACATTTATTTATATAGCACATTTTCATACAAAAAGTAGCGCAAAGTGCTTTACATAATGAAGAAAAGAAAAATAACAGACAAAATACAAAATTAAAATAAGACAACATTAGTTAAAATAGAAAAGGAGTAAGGTCTGATGGCCAGGGTGGACAGAAAAAAAAAAAAAAAAAAACTCCAGAAGGCTGGAGAAAAAAAAAAAAAATCTGTAGGGGTTCCAGGCCATGAGACTGCCCAGTCCCCTCTGGGCATTCTACCTAACATAAATGAAATAGTCCTCTTTGTAGTTGGGGTTCTTACGGAGTCACTTGATGCTGATGGTCATACAGACTTCTGGCTTTTAATCCATCCATCATTGTTGGAACATCATGGTGCTTTGGGTAGATGGTGGTGGCGCAAGCCACCACCAACAGGACACCGGAAAAGGAAACAGAAGAGAGAGTAGGGGTTAGTACAGATTTTGAATGAATAGTTATTATAATGAATTGGATATACAGAGTATCAGGATTAAATTACAGTGAAGTTATGAGAAGGCCATGTTAAAGTAATGTGTTTTCAGTAGTTTTTTAAAGTGCTCCACTGTATTAGCCTGGTGAATTCCTATTGGCAGGCTATTCCAGATTTTAGGTGCATAACAGCAGAAGGCCGCCTCACCACTTCTTTTAAGTTTTGCTCTTGGAATTCTAAGGAGACACTCAGTTGAGGATCTGAGGTTACGATTTGGAATATAAGATGTCAGACATTCCGATATATAAGATGGGGCGAGATTATTTAAGGCTTTATAAACCATAAGCAGAATTTTAAAGTCAATTCTGAATGACACAGGTAACCAGTGTAGTGACATCAAAACTGGACAAATGTGTTCGGATTTTCTTTCCCTGGTAAGGATTCTAGCAGCTGCATTCTGCACTAGTTGCAAACGATTGATGTTTTTTTTGGGTAGTTCTAAGAGGAGTGTGTTACAGTAATCTAGCCGACTGAAAACAAACGCATGAACTAATTTCTCTGCATCTTTCGATAATATAAGAGGTCTAACTTTTGCTATGTTTCTTAGGTGAAAAAATGCTGTCCTAGTGATCTGATTAATATGCGATTTAAAATTCAGATTACAATCAACGGTTACCCCTAAGCTTTTTACCTCCGTTTTGACTTTTAATCCTAATGCATCCAGTTTATTTCTAATAGCCTCATTGTATCCATTATTGCCAATCACTAAGATTTCGGTTTTCTCTTTATTTAATTTGAGAAAGTTACTATTCATCCATTCTGAGATACAGGTTAGACATTGTGTTAGCGAATCAAGAGATTCGGGGTCATCAGGTGCTATTGATAAATACAGCTGTGTGTCATCAGCATAGCTGTGGTAGCTCACGTTATGTCCCAAGATAATCTGACCTAATGGAAGCATGTAGATTGAGAAGAGCAGCGGACCCAGGATAGAGCCTTGTGGAACACCATATAGGATATCATGTGTCTTTGAATTATAATTACCACAACTAACAAAGAATTTTCTCCCTGCCAGGTAGGATTCAAACCAATTTAAGACACTGCCAGAGAGGCCCACCCATTGACTAAGGCGATTCTTAAGAATATTATGATCAATGGTGTCAAATGCGGCACTCAGATCTAAGAGGATGAGAACAGATAAATGGCCTCTGTCTGCATTTACCCGCAAGTCATTTACTACTTTAACGAGTGCAGTTTCTGTGCTGTGATTTGTTCTAAAACCTGACTGAAATTTATCAAGAATAGCATGTTTATTGAGGTGCTCATTTAACTGTATAATGACTGCCTTCTCTAGAATTTTACTTAAGAAAGGCAGGTTAGACATGGGTCTATAATTTTCAAGAGCAGAGGGGTCGAGATTATTTTTCTTAAGTAGGGGTTTAACTACCGCAGTCTTAAGACAGTCTGGGAAGACCCCCGTATCTAATGACGAATTTACTATGTCAAGAACATTATCAATAAGAATGCCCGATACTTCTTTGAAAAAATTTGTTGGTATTGGGTCAAGGGCACAGGTGGAGGGTTTCATTTGAGAAATTAGTTTATATAAATCAGGTAAATCTATCCTAGTGAAAGAATTTAATTTGTTTATTATGGAGTACTGGGGTTTAGGAGGATCCTTAGTGTTGGGGAGATATACTATGTTATTTCTAATATCATTAATTTTTTGATTGAAAAATACAGCGATAGCCTCACAGGTTTTACTGGAAGTACTTAGGAGGCATTCCTTTGAGTTACCTGGGTTTAACAGATGATCAATTGTTGAGAATAAGACTCTGGGATTACTAGCATTGTTATTTATAATCTTAGAGAAATAGCAGCGCCTCTCAAGACGGACTGTGTTATTGTATTCTGTTATTTTAACTTTTAATAATTCATAGTCAATAGATAGTTTAGTTTTCCTCCATTTACGCTCAGCTCTACGGCATGTTCTCTTTAAATCAGACACTCTTTGGGTCTTCCATGGTATAACAATGCTAGAAAATTTTTCAACTGTCTTTTCAGGTGCAACTAAGTCAACAGCAGCCCTCATTTTAGTATTAAATCTTTCCACCTTACTATTTACATTCTCCTTGCTATTATAGTTGGCACTATAAACGGACTGATTGGTTAGAATGTTTGTAAGTTTTAAAGCTGCTGATGAGTCAAAGAAGCGTTTTTTAACAATATGCTTCTCATGAGTGTTTTCTATCATCATTTTCTATCGTATCAATGACCTGTTTTATATCAACTTTTAGTCCTTTAGTAATTACTAAGTCTAACGTATGACCTGCTTTATGTGTAGGCTGATTAACGAGCTGTCTCAAATCAAAAGAGTCCAGGAGGTTCATAAATTCTTTTACTTTTTGGTCACATTGATTATCTATATGAAAATTAAAGTCGCCGACTATTAAGAGTGTGTCATAGTTCGTAATTAAGATTGACATCAAGTCAGAGAATTCCTCAAAGAAAGACGTGTTGAATTTTGGAGGTCTATACACGGATAATACTAGAACGTGAGAATCTCCCTGAATAACAACGGCGAGATACTCAAAGGACTTGAATTTACCAAAACTGACATTTTTACATTTTAACCTGCTTGAGTAAATGTTTGTTAGTCCGCCACCTCTCTTTCCTTGGCGATCAGCATGAGTAAAACTGTAATCCGGAGGCGCAGATTCGATTAAAACAGCTGCACCATCTGAGCTAAGCCACATTTCACTTAGGACAATAAAATCTATTTTTTTATCACTAAAATAAGATCGTTGATAAAAAACGTCTTGTTAGTTAAAGCTCTAATATTTAATAGTGCCATATTTAATGTTTCGGAGGAGCAGAGATGAATACTATGTGCGTTATTGATATATGGAACAGGAATTAAGTTACAGGCTAAACTACTAGTTTGTGAGGGCTATGGCTCTGGAAAAGAAACAGTTAAGGCATGTTAGTTTTAGTTTTAATTGACTTAAAGCATTTGCCAGGGGGAAGTTTTTGGAACAAGTGGTGACATGGGTGAGATCAGTTTATGGTGATCCTTTTCAAATGATATATTGAGGTATGTAGCTCTGCACCAGTTGGAAGAGCGCAGCCTATTATTTTCTCAGCAGACCTCATAATATGGGTGTAATTTATTTTTGGAGTGGACCATTGCTGAATCAAATTAGACAACACTGAAGTATGTGATTACACTTTCAGTTATGACTTTGTTGAATTGTACTAGGATCGGCTGGGAAATATTTAACTTCTTTAGTTGGCGTAAAAAGTATGTCCGCTGCTTAGCTTTCTTAGTGACTGAAGTGGTATTAATATCCCAGCTAATAACTGTGCCTAAAAATTTCAGGGATTCCACCATATTGACAGTAGAATCATTCATTTCTAGCAGGAGGGGCTGTAACTGCGGTTTGCGAAAGTCAATTGCTATTCCCACTGTCTTACTGAGTATCAGATTATTGGTAGCGCCTCAACACAAAAGAAGAGTTTCCTCCTCCCTGTATGCTGTTTCATTTCCATTACTAATTAGTCCAATAACAGTGATGTCAAAAGGGAATTTAATGATTTTTACTGAAGGGTCAGTGAACCAATGATGATATAGGGTCAGTCTGAGATGTCTCTATATCTGAACATACCATTTCCTGTTTGTTAAAAAAACTGGAAATCCATTTACAGATGGGATCATTTAGTTCAGTTTGTGGAAGTTTAATTAGTAAATACAGGGGCAATGATGTTAAATGCTGAACTGAGGGAACACACCCTCCATTTGATCAGGAGCTGGATTAACACTTCCACTAATTTTACACCCTGAAAACCCATCAAACTGAAATCAATTTCCTTCTGCTCCTGAACCTTACTTTTGGTCTTCTTATTTCTTAGACTCCTATCCAGGTTGGCATTGCCACAATACAACCTTTCACAACGGGCCCCTCACATTGTAGATTCGTGTCCTTTTTTGACTTGGAGCTAACATGTTATTAGCATGCTTGGAGATTTCTTTGACAACTCTGGGCTCATAATATTTTAGTCACAATGACACAAGATTCTTATTATGATCTGGTTTTGGTTTTTGGGGTTTCTAAGTATGGAGCATTGGATTTTGTAAACTTTTTGCATTTTTTTAAATTGTTCTAATTTTCTGTCATCTTATTTTTATTTATTTTGCCACCTTTTTGCTTTCTTTTGGTTGCTGCCATTCTGGGCTGTTTGTTGTTGGTAATGATGTCCCATTGCCAACATGTGGCATAATTGATCTGCCACTATATAAGGTAGTGGTGCTATCTTCCTTGTCCAAGTTTCTGGATACTTAAAAAAACGTCTCTGTAGTGATTAGTGCTCTACATCTTACTGATAATCAGTACCTTTTTTTAGGAATTTCAACTCTGATTTTTAGTTTGTGGTTAGGCTTTGGTTGTCAGAAATATAGTTTTAGCTTCAGCCCATTTCATTTTGATTTTTCTCTCAACTCCTGCTTTCTCCTCTTCTTTCATTCACCTTAATAGTGTCAAGACAGACCTCTTTCTCTTTCTCTCTTCTTATATCACAATCTTTTTCTTCAAGCAGATTTGAAATTATTTTGCCATTACATCAAAATTATAGCAAGGTAGGAGGGATGTTCCATTTACATGGAGGTAAGACATACCCTTCCATTAGCTATTTATTTACCAAAGCAAAACATTTTATCTTATTTAAACAAATTCTGAAATTAATTTAAAATTAACATTAACTCATTAATAATGTCTCTCACACTCAGAGTTAATGAGTCCTGTATTAAATAAAAATACACTAAAATGGAAACTTTCTAAATAATGTTAAATAATTAGTATGTTGCTGAATCTATAAAAATAAAAGGCAAAGTCCTCACTGACTGACTGACTCACTCACTCACTGACTGACTCATCACTAATTCTCCAACTTCCCGTGTAGGTGGAAGGCTGAAATTTGGCAGGCTCATTCCTTACAGCTTACTTACAAAAGTTAGGCAGGTTTCATTTCGAAATTCAAAGCGTAATGGTCATAACTGGAACATATTTTTTGTCCATACGCTGTAATGGAGGAGGCGGAGTCACGTATCGCATCATCACGCCTCCTACGTAATCACGTGAACTAAAAACAAGGAAGAGATTTACAGCACGAGTCACACGCTGGAACGAAGGTAAATGACGTTAATTTTTGACTGTCTTTTAATACTGTGTGAGCATACATATTAACACATGTGCAATTAAACGTTTGCATTTACGGGGTGATTTCTCAGGCTTAAAAGCTCACCTTTTATCAAACGCGGGAAGAAAGGTAACTGACGTTGTTCACTGTCTTTTAATACTGTGTAACCATACATATTAACACATGTCCAATTAAACGTGTGCATTTACGGGGTGAGTTCTCAGGCTTAAAAGCTCGCCTTTTACTAAAAAGGTAAATGCAAAACTATTTTCAATCAGTTTATTGAAATGCTCCCGTTAAGGATTGCAATAACATATTCGCAAGATAAAAGAACGAAGTAGGGGGAAATGGAGGAACAGCCGCAAACAGCGAAGAGCAAAAAATTAATTAAACAATTGAGAACGGAGCGAGTTAAGCATACAAGCATGTTCATAAGGGAAACAAAGCACGGTGTAAAACGTAAGTTTAAATTAAGTTAATAGAAACGCTCCCGCTGCGGATTGCAATAACATATTCGCGAGATAAAAGTTTAATGAGAAGACACGAGGTATAAACGAACCACACGCCGTGGCGCAACGTTAGGGGCAACAGTTTCAACCATTCTATGATCTGCTTCTCGCAACTGAAAGACGGCACATGGCGGATGTTAGCCGACTTGCTGACCGCAACGTTAGGGGCTTCAACTCTGGCGCTGACGCAACATCTCAGTGCCAACACTTTGCAGACTGTACTTAAAAGACACGCCCTCCTCACTGGACAGTTAAAAACACCAATCAAACTAACGATGACATCAAGTATTACCCAATCAAAAGTAGGAAAGGAGGCATCTTCATAAAATGCGTGTGGGATGATTTGCATGAGACGCTGCTTTAAAAAAAAAATGATAAAAAAAATACGGGATAAATCCCGTCCAGTATTGATTCAAAACGGGACGCGCAATTTCATTCTCAAACGCGGCACGATTCCGTATTTTAAAGGACGGGTGGCAACCCTACAGTGCCAGGTAACCACCCATACAATCAGATTGTGATTCAGACTAGGAATGCAATGAATGTAATTACCCCGATCTACATACAAGGCAAAAGTCTTGCAACATTCAAAGATGATGGTTTGGGATAATTAGTACTTATTAAGTACAACATTGAACATAAAAGAGCTTATGAAGCCTTGAACCGAAAAAAGCAAGATCTCAGAGATCGTAAAAAAAAAAAAGGAGGTAATGTCGTTTTACTCGCTGTAGATTTTAGTCAAACATTACCAGTTATTCCACGAGGGAGACCAGCAGATGAACTCAATGCGTGTTTAAAATCCATGCTTCTCCCACGGTCGGTTATATGTCGCGTGTTCTCGGGTAGGTACACCAAAAAATGTATACATTTAAGCATGTAATGGGCAAAGAAAAAATGAGGTATACCCGAAGGCACTGCAGTAGTACTCAATGTGACTTTACTTCTTAAATGTTAATGTTTTACTGTTTAATAATTTATACGCTTCTTATATATTGTTCAAATTCTTTAATGAAAATACCAGTGACAGCGCAATGCACGATAACATGGAGTGAATACACCATACGCATCTGCCCACGGCCGCCCTGGTGTGCGCAGATAGGAGTTGATTCTAAAATAAAATAAACATAAAAAGAGTAATACATTCATCACCCATAAAGCGGATAGCAGACGTGACGTATTATATGTGTACCACATTTCAAGTCAATACGTGAAACGGTTTGCAAGCTACATGTGATTTAAAATCCTGGACAGACCAACGAAAAGCCACGGTAGCAAATTATTGAAGAAGATTTTACTGTTTAATAATTTATATTTATATGAAATGTGCTTCTTATATATTACTTCATATTCTCATATGATAATGATGTTAATGTTGTTTATATTGATTTCTATGTTATTGTAAGTGCATCTATGTGTGTATATGTATGTATGTATGTGTATATATATATATATATATATATATATATATATATATATATATATATATATATATTAAAAATATATATATAAAAAATATATGTGTATATCCATCCATCCATTTTCCAACCCGCTGAATCCAAACAGGGTCACGGGGGTCTGCTGGAGCCAATCCCAGCCAACACAGGGCACAAGGCAGGGAACCAATCCCGGGCAGGGTGCCAACCCACCGCAGATATGTGTATATGTATATATAATATATCTGTATATGTGTGTGTATATGTGTATATGTATATATATATGACAGCAACACTCATAACAATGACAACACAATTACATTGACAATCATGTTACGTTATTTTTAAAATGTTTCCTTTACTTTTTCATAACCTCTTTAACACACTACTTCTCCGCTGTGAAACGCGGGTATTTTGCTAGTAGTTTTATAAAGGTGCCAAATTTTTATGCAATAATTAAAAAGTATTGGAAATAATTATTATTTTATAATGGACTTATGATGGAAATACAATCATTATTTAATATTATCAAAATGTTTAGCTATAATATTAAAACACTTTATATACAAGTGAAACATACTATATGTATAACTTGTCCAACAACACTCTTTTCATTTAATGTCAGTAGTTTTAATGCTGATGGATCACATATCTAACAATAGTTTGCTGGAGCCTCTGCCTGTCAACTGAAACAAACTAATTGGAAAATCCAGGAGCTTCATATGAAATCTGGCACGTAATTATTCTATTTAGGCCTCTGTCACTGTTGAAATAGCAATATCCAGCAGACCCTCTTTATTTTAGTCTTAGAAAAAGTCATCAGTTAATAGATGTTTGCTGATTTAGGAGATGTCCAGCAGAATTCTTCTCTAAATGTTGCTGACATGGCCTATCTGTCAATGTCTGTTTGAAAGTAGGCACTTGAAATTTCTGCCTACAAAGTGTTTAAAAGAGAGTTTTTGTTTTCTTTTTTTCTAACAGATTTTTTTTCTCATGTGGAAAGTAAATAAACTGTCAGGTTTGGTGAAATAAGATGCTCATCTACAAAATTACCAAAAGATGAAAATGTATCTGAGAAAATGTACATTTTCATGTATTGTCTTTAAATATAATCAAAACTACTAATAATCTAGTTTTAAAAACTAAAAGTATAAAAATGATAAATAATGACCTTCATAATCTCAGTGACATACATTGATTTTCCCCTCCCTAAACCTTTCTGTACTATTCTTAGAGACTCTTTTAATGTACTCTGCCATTTTCAAATACGTAGATGTAATCAATTAAAATATTTATCAGGATGTGAATCACTTGCCTAAACAGGAAGCATCTTTTCATGGCTATTCTCTTCACATTATCTAAAGTAAGTTTAAATGATCCATAATAAAATTTTGTTTCAAAATCAATATGTACATTAAATGTCCACTGGCATTAATATAATATAATATAATATAATATAATATAATATAATATAATATAATATAATATAATATAATATAATATAATAATACTTACAATTAGGCTCTTTTCTCAGTGTCATATAAGTTTTGCACATTCTAGCATAAGCGATTTACAATCTTTTCCTTAGTTCTAAATGTATCCTTTGAAAAATGACTGAAGCTTGTTTAAACATTCAAAACCAAGTGACAGCATGGTTGTGCAGGGGTTTTTATCCAGTACAGGTCACAGTCAACTTGTAGTTTAAATATGATACCCCTGGCCTGGTCAACACTGGTTTTCCTTCAGCATCGCACAGATATGAGTGTTAGGTTAACTGCCACCTCTAAACTGGTGAAAGGCATGTGTTTGTTGAAGCATGCTCTATGTTAAATCATGGATTAGTTTATGCTTTGCACCAACACTGCTAAGGAAGAATACATATCCTACACTACTCTAAAGCCTGGATACAGCAGATTTATAGGGTTAATCTGCCATGAATGGATGAATATACACTCACTCAGAAATGATCAGGAACACCTGTACACCCACTTATACATGCAATTTTCTAGTCAGCCAATCATGTGGCAGCATCACAATGTATAAAATCATGCAGGTACAGGTCAGGACCTTGATTAATGTTCACACCAAACACCAGAATAGGGAAAAATCTCAGTGAGTTAGACCGTGGCATGATTATTGGTGCCAGACTGGTAGGCTATTTCAGAACTGCTGATTTGCTGATGTTTTCATGCACAACAGTCTCCAGAGTTTACTCAACTGTGCAAAAAAAAAAAAAAAAATATCCAGTAAGTTACATTTCTGCAGATGGAAACACCATGTTGATGAGAAAGGTCAGAGGAGAATGGCCAAACAGATAGAAAGCCTACAGTAACTCACATAATCTCTCTGTACAACTGTGGTGAGCAGAAAAGCATATCAGAGTGCGCAACATGTAGTGTTGAATATGTGGTGTACATTACAGACAGGGGGACAGGTACAGTAAGAGGTTACAGATAACAGTTGTATGGCTGGGTTTGACATATCTTCCTACCCCAATTAAGCAAAAAACCAAACAGGTTAGATGGTACCATTTGTGTTAGGTGAATATCTCAGCTGATCTGATAACATGATAAAATGAGAACCTTATCAGTTCTGCATCTCAGCTTAGCAGATTGGATTGTAGAATTGTTCCTCTTCACAGTAGAAACCGAGACTTGTTTTTTTCAAGCAGTGTTAAGTTGTGCTTGAAGCTGTTGTGCTGTGAGGCACCTATCACACAAGCTGGTGACCCCCAGAAACTTGTCCTCTGATTGGACTGTGACTTTGAATCTTCCAGGTCTCTTCCTATCAGAGTTTCTTTCAGTTTCCAATTGCCTTCGGATTGTGTAGGACACCATACTCACTGACAATTTGAATTTTTATTTGCAGTATCTCTAAATGAAAGGTCTACATGTCTAGGGGTAATAATGCTCTGTCTCATTTAATTTGTTAATTGTCATTTTCTTGCCATTATCACTGGAATTGTGTCCAAGTAGTACTTCTGAGTGTGTAGTAATACAGTCTGTTTCAACTCTTCTTTAAGACAGACAGAGGGTTTTTAAGTAATCAACAGAAGTTGGTACACCTGTGCAAATTGTTTGCTTCAACATACAAAGCTTAATTTACTTTACTTGCTGCAGAACATCTGTGGGTTGCTCCCTGAACATTTGTAATATTCTGAAATTTCCTTTTTTTCAGGTTTTGCTAACTTAAACTATACATTAAAACCTCTGACAGTTTACTGCTTACCTTTTCACCATTTTATGTCATTCATTGCATTTCAATTGATTAAATTTAAACAAAAACTTGAAAAACTGAGGTGTATATATTGCATCTATACATATTACTAAGAGTACTTGAACAGTGGAGTAATTAAAATAGCAGTAAATTACACTCAAAAATAATGTAAAACTAAGAAATGTCAATATGGCTTTTCCTTGCTTGCTTCATGTGTTGCATTCAGCAAATGAATAGACATAATTTAAGTAACCTAAAGAATTTTCAAAAACTAATTCTAATTTTTAGTTTGCACATGAATGACATCTTCAAAGACATTTTATTTATGGCAAGATATATTTCTTCTCATCATCTTTATTATCCATCTTTTTATGAGGGTCAGAGGAGCACAGAAAATCCCAACACCATGAGGTAAAAGATAGGACCCAACTCTACACTCAGTCATACAGTACCAATTACAGCACCTGATGAAAAGATGTCATTTTGAAGTTTGTGGCATGAGAAAATATCACATAATAAATACAGACAACAACTGTAGTGGTGCATTAGTTACTAGTGTTTATTGTAGCAACAAATCTAATCTCACCACTTTTAATAAACAGATAACCACAATATAAACTTGGTTGCAAAGCCAATTTCAATTAATAAAAATGCCTTCTTTCTATGGTCAGTTTTAGGCAGTTATTGTGCTTCACAATGTTTCTAGAGTGGGCAACTTTTGTAATACAACATAATGCTTAAATTCATTTATATATTCTTTTCAGCTTGGCTGTGTTAATTTTTCTATATGCTTTCTGGATCTGATTACGCATTTCAGGGGGCTTACACCCCTGTGAGCTGTACTGGACACACACACACTTCACAGACTGTGCCAGTTTCATTGAAACTAAAATCAATTTAATAATGATAAAAATAATAATAAAAAAATAATCAGAGTTCTGAGTTTGGACAATGTAAACAATTCTTTATGAGCTGAAATTACACTGAATAAAATTTTTTACACATTATTACTGGCTAATTTGTTAATGTATTAATTTTAAAGTAATCTGTTAAGTTCCTTTAGAGAGCAAAAAGGAAGACATATATGATGCAATATAATAATATTTTTGCATCTGCAGGGCTAAAGCAGTTAAGTGGTACCATAAACTATCCATCCATCCATCCATCCATCCATTATCCAACCCACTATATCCTAACTACAGGGTCATGGGGGTCTGCTGGAGCCAATCCCAGCTAACACAGGGCGCAAGGCAGGAAACAAACCCTGGGCAGGGCGCCAGCCCACCGCAGGACGCACACACACACACACCAAGCACACACTAGGGACAATTTAGGATCGCCAATGCACCTAACTTGCATGTCTTTGGACTGTGGGAGGAAACCGGAGCACCCAGAGGAAACCCACACCGATCATAAACTAACACAATGCAAACGAAAATCTACAAATATTCACATATGTTCCTTTAAATTTCAAACAGAACAGTGCTTTATGAGCTGAAATTGTATTCTATATATATTATATTTTGATTTTAACATCATTTCACAACTATAAAAGGGTAATGATTTTGGTGGCTACCATAGTAGTTCATTACTTTGTCATTCATTTTTACAGTAAGAGGTTTATTTTTTAACATGGAATTACCTTTTGCTGTAACATTAAATACCAGGAGTGCTTTGTCTGGTCCAAGGTGGACACAGTAATCCAATTAATTGACAGACTTGACATATGCCCACATTTTCACAGCATGCAACAAACCTTGAAAGCTATTGAAGCTTTTAAGGGGCTATAACAAGTGTGAACACTTTCCGTGTAGTTTCAACAACAAAAAAAAAAAAAACTCCTGTGTTAACCTTCAAATTATCCTAATACATTAAACTAGAAACATTTGAAATAATAAAATACATCTGTAAAAGCTCTAGAGACATAGTGGTATCCTCATAACCTTATAGCAAACTGAAAATGAAATAACATTAACATTTACAATCCTTGCTAACCTTTGAAATAAACTGCTATAAATGGATGACTATTTACATTCTAGAGGAATAATGCAAGAACGTATATATGAACTTTTAAAATATTTTAAGTTTGTTGTTAATGCTTAAACAGCCACGGTGAGGAAAATGTTTTGAAAATGTATCTGTTTTATTATGCAGTGTTTTGTCAGTGAATATTGCATATTGTAAGCATTAATATAACCTAAATACTACCTGTGCTATTTTCACTGCACTAACTAAATAAACACACTTCAAACACAAAAGAGAACCCTAAGTGCATCATAATAAATGTGTCACTCCCTCATTGTGTTTTCAAACTGGACTAAGCAAACATGTCAGAAAGTTACCTAAAAGGTCAAAAGAGTCTGTGATTTCTACCGTATACACGGGGTGCAATTGCTCCTCATTTGTCTTACCCAAGAGTGATGAACAAACCTTGCTGACAACCTTAAAGCAGAATGAGGCTGAAACTCTCTTTCCCTGTTTGAGTGAAATCCTCAAAATGTATACCACATTACATGTTACAGCAGCCTCAGTTGACTGCTCATTTTTAAAGCTGAAACTGTTGAAATCAAAACTACACAATAGCTGTGGTGAGGAGAGATTTTCTGACCTCCTACTCCTATCCACTGAAAAAAACAGTCATAGAGTAATCTAAAGTTAGTGACACATTCAGACAGATGTCTACAATGAGAATTGTGTTATAAATCCAGAAACAGCTTAAAAAATGAACAGAGAGAGAGAGAGAAATATTATTTCCTTTGCATATTTTACATAAAACATGTAACAATTTGCTTGAGATTTTGTAAGCTTATAAGCTTTGTCTTTTTAGCTAGAGAGAAGTATTTAGAAGGTATCTTTTGATGGCTTGGAAAATAAGAATACATTTTAATACCAAGATTTTTGCATTAGCTCAATGTTATTTGTGGAAGTAACCCCCAAGGAAGACGGGAATAGTTCAATCAATCAGTCTTTATTCAGGCACCGGTGAGTACATGGATTTATGCATTGCAACATGGAAGAGCAAAGTTCCCTTTTTCGGTCGGCTTTTTTATATTTTCTTTCCCACCCTCCCCCTTACTTATTGAGTGAGCAAAAAGTTGTTTAATTGAGAATTCTATCCTTATTGCGTAAATCAGTCATCCTTTTCTTTTATGCGTACGTATCAGATAGGCCCCAAAGAAGGAAAGGTCATCTTTCCTGTGTCTAACAGATATGTTCCTAAAGAGGAAGTTGTCCTAGGTCAGCTTACTGCACCCTGCCTTATGACAGATGTCTGTATGAATAACCTGTCGTTATAGCAAAACAGCTTTGTCAGCTTTTAACCCTTAGTAGCTTGCAAGAAGTTCATTTTTCTTTCACATATTCATTCCAAAGACTGGCTACTACAAAACCCAGAATGACCAGATATTATAGTCCAATAAATTGTTTTAGTTAAATTTCTGGAATGTGCCCAGAGGTTTTGCCCTTGCCCCTCTGCATACCAGTGGGCACTGTTTTCTACTTGATTTTGGAATGAAGAGCTTTTTGATTGTTTATATGTTGATTAATTGATTGATTGTTATAATATAATTCAGCATGTTGCTTTTTATTTGTGCAATAACAGCTTAACGCTACTTATAAAACATAATACTTTCCACTCTCCTGGATGCGGGATGTGTTTATCTAAACATTAAATCTGCTTTTGAAATGTTAGGGTTACAGACTTTCACTACTGTTTCCTCACAGCCCCAGAGTCTTGAGGTTCACTCTTACCTTAGTATTTTGTTTGTGCAGGTTGTTCACTTTTCTAGGTCTATGGGTGTTTTCTGGTAGCTACTTCACTTTTCTCCCCCACATATAAAAGACACTTGTGTTAGAATAACTGGTGACTCTAAACTGCTCCAGTGTTAGTGTTGATGCATACATAAATTTGAAATGTAAAGAGGTATTCAGGGCTTGCCCCCACATACTACTTGATACAGGCAGGATAGGCTGTGGCCTCATTACCTTTGACACTAGAATCCCTGAAGCCTACAAAGTAAAAAATGTTTTTATTCTATAAAAGTAACAATGAGAGAAACTCACGACTCAAAATGAATGCATCCAGAATCGAACCAGGAACCTCTTGATTATGAATCAGCAGGTCTTACCACTGCACCACCTAAGCGATTGTGTCAGTCAGTGTTGCACCCTGACCTGATTTCATTTTCTATGGTTATATTCTTGAATAAAAGTACACTTTTTCTGTTATACTTATATCCTTTGTGAAAGATTTTATTTGATATTTGGACTTGTCTTCACACATTATACACTTCATGTCTACATTTTGTCAATTATTACTAAAATATGAAAAACGTTTCTTTTTTAGTTGTGTGTTCAACAATTCCTGCCTCACATTTCCTGTCATCCTACATTTACACAGATCGTTGCAGACACGGAACACACATGAAATGTATGTATTCCAAAAGACGATATATTATTTACCCTCTACAATTCCAGACACCTCACACCCAGATAAAATAGACTTGAGCTCTGAGAATCTTCTCTGCGACTTTGGGGGGATGGGATAGCAGGCTGCTTGTGCTGTTCAACACATCTACAAAACAAAAGATGCTGATGGAGCGGCGTGAAGGAATTTAAGGTGGCATGGGATTACAAGTTTTTTCGTAGGCTTTTAGGAATTCTTTGCTCAGGGTGAGTAATGGTGCTTCGTAATTCAATACAAACATCAAAGTGCAAAAAGTAACATGAGCACACCTCACAGCCTACCACAGCAAACCCAGTGATAGTGTACAACATTAAATGAAAGTTAACATTTCCAGTATTTATGCATATAAAGACTTCATAATGTTTTTAATAGAGTGACTAAATAGAATTTTAATAAATCAAATGTCTAACCTGTAATTGTTTATGCAATGAAAATATAACATGCAAAATAATTTTATATATAGATTCATCAGTGCAAAGAAAAAAGATTAATGTCTTATTTTGTGTGCTTAACTGTAAGCAATCTAGGTAAAATAATTCAGTGATAACTTGGTCATATTAAAGAATATTACTCCTTATCTTTTTAAATGCTTATTAAAGACAATGTTGACCTAAAATTTAAAATCTCTAAACATAATTAAGTGTTTTACGTTAAAATAAGACATTTATGACAACCTGTAAGTTATATATGCACTGTTTTGAAAATTATAGCATAATTTAAATCTGGATCAAAACTTGAAACTAGTTAGATTGTCCACCTTACTTAGTACCACATGCTTCAGGTTTATCAAATAACTCCAGTCTCACTATGATACTTGTTCTTATTCTGTCCAAAAAATTGCTCATCTTTAAGGATATGTAGGTTCTTGACTTTTTCCTTAACCACCCACCTCTGCTTCCACCTTGTTTTTCCCCACTACATAAATCTATATGCACAACTCCCTCTCTAACTAATCAATGGCTATGAGATTTAGTCCCATCCCCTGCTCTCTCTGCTGGACCATTTTCAATAGCCAGGAAATCCAAAACATCAGTTCATATAATTTAGATATGTTCATAAGATATTTGTTAGTTTTTGCAAACTACATACAATTGCCTTCAACTCAATCCTTTGTCCCATTTCTGCCCTCTCAGTGTGTGTGTTCATAAAATGTTTAAATAGTGCTATTGCCCCTCTGTACTTAAATATTCTGTTTATGCATTGACATAGTTTCATCTTTTTGTTTTTTGGATGCTATTGCAGGGTGCAGGTTTTTCTTTTTAACATATCATTTGTGTTAGTTGTGCATTATTTAATGCTGACTGTATTAAGC
The DNA here is from genome assembly GCF_900747795.2 of Erpetoichthys calabaricus. Classification (NCBI taxonomy): domain Eukaryota; kingdom Metazoa; phylum Chordata; class Cladistia; order Polypteriformes; family Polypteridae; genus Erpetoichthys; species Erpetoichthys calabaricus. The sequence goes on along the minus strand of NC_041397.2, from coordinate 211,966,351 downwards.
AAAAGGTGATAAAAAAGAAAAAGAAATGTCTACAGGTGAGAAGAAACTCGAGACAGGCTGCAAGCCTCAGCTAATAAAATTGAACAAATCTTAAAATCATGCAGGAAGAAGATTAATGTATTTTTCACAAATGGTTCAGGGTAGAAAGTTGTACATGGTAATAAGTTAATCCAAAATGTATTGAGTTTAAAAATACATTTCAGGGTAGAACTGCAAATGATAATGAAGTAAATTATCTATTTTTAAGGAAAGTAAGTGATTTTTTATTGTTTTTCAAAAGGTAGCATTATCAGTTTCCTAAATTAGATCACTGTATATGTCAGAAACCTGTAATGTTTCATTTGGTGTTATGAATTTTGGGGAAGATTTTCTGCCTAGCAAGGAACCACCAAGAGCAGAAGCAGCCTGATAAAGGAGAATATCTGTACTGGAGCTAATGCAGTGGCATCTCCTGTTAAATCTAATTTCTTCACTTGCAATCAGTCCAAATCAAAGACTAATTCTCTATTAATACACAGGAATATTATGTGAGGTAGCTTTAAAACAATGGAACAAAGGCTGTTTATAGGAATAATGAAATAATGTTAAACTGACAATTTTGATTTCACAAAGGTATCTTTAAAGTTGGGAATAACTGGAATAGTTAAATATTTGCATAAGTGTATTTAACCAGCTATTGTCTCCTCCAAGTACACGTAAACTGCATGAACATACTGTACATATACAGTGATCCCTCGCTATATTGCGCTTCGCCATCGCGGATTTTATATGTAAGCATATTTAAATATATATCGCGGATTTTTTGCTGGTTCGCGGATTTCTGCGGACAACGGGTCTTTTAATTTCTGGTACATGCTTCCTCAGTTGGTTTGCCCAGTTGATTTCATACAAGGGACGCTATTGGCAGATGGCTGAGAAGCTAGATTGCTTACTTTTGTCTCTCTCTTGCGCTGACTTTCTCTGATCCTGACGTATGGGGATTGAGCAGGGGGGCTGTTCGCACACCTAGACGATACGGACGCTCGTGCAAAAATGCTGAAAGATTATCTTCACGTTGCTATCTTTTGTGCAGCTGCTTCCTGTAACGACATGCTGCACGGTGCTTCGCATACTTAAAAGCTCGAAGGGCACGTATTGATTTTTGACTGAAAAACAAACTGTGTCTCTCTCTCTCTATCTCTCTCTCTCTCTCCCTGCTCCTGACCGAGGGGGTGTGAGCTGCCGCCTTCAACAGCTTTGTGCCGCGGTGCTTCGCATACTTAAAAGCCAAACAGCCCTATTGATTTGTTTGCTAGAGATTGTTTTCTCTATCTATGTGACATCCTGTGCTCCTGACACGCACTCCTTTGAAGAGGAAGATATGTTTGCATTCTTTTAATTGTGAGACAGAACTGTCATCTCTGTCTTGTCATGGAGCACAGTTTAAACTTTTGAAAAAGAGACAAATGTTTATTTGCAGTGTTTGAATAACGTTCCTGTCTCTCTACAACCTCCTGTGTTTCTGCGCAAATCTGTGACCCAAGCATGACAATATAAAAATAACCATATACACATATGGTTTCTACTTCGTGGATTTTCTTATTTCGCGGGTGGCTCTGGAACGCAACCCCCGCGATGGAGGAGGGATTACTGTACTGTATATCTCACAGCAGCAAATTTCACAAACCTATCAAACTGTTTCTTCAGGCTAATCTGATGTACAGTTACAAACGAGTTTGGTAAAAGACATTCTGCATTGTCTTCTCATTCAGTAATTTGTGTGACAATGGTATAATAATGTTTGAATTTTTATTTTTAGTATTGGTTTTAGCAATATTTTTTTTTTCAGTTACTGGACAGAAAATTTCAGTAACTAAATTTAGTTCATGCACTTGCTAAGATAAATCAGGTAGTCCATGATGATCGTATCATTCTTCATAAACCCTACACTGAATTCTACCAACATTAATTGAATCCCCTACATTTATTTATTATTCATTCAGGGGAAACCCCCTCTCAGTCACACAGGAAATGCAAGCCTTAAAAATAAAAGAATGACTTGACATATCAGAATGAAAGCCATAAAATCAAATAAAAAGGTCTGTCCATCAGCAAAGATTTGGCATCTAATAAAAAAGTAGATAGAAAGAAAAACTTGCAGCCAACGTGGTCCTATAGGATCGCTGGACCCCTGTTCTAAAAAATGAAGTTTTACTTTAGATTTCATTGTCATTTTGGGTATTATGACAATTTGCTGAGATACGTATGGGTAAATCTAGTATTCTATTTTATTGTACCTATATACAGTAGGCTGAAATCTTTTACCACACAAGAATCTGGCTTTTCTTAGAATTACTTGTTTGCCTTCATAACGGCATAATCTTTTGTTGCACTAAGATGATTTTGCATTAATATGGTAATAAAGAAAGCAATCAGGGACATAAAGATGTTTGCTTATTTGAGCACTGAACAGTATTATTTTCCATTCTGAAGATTTGCAGAAGTAGTCATCATCGATCAAGTCGTGTCACTTGTTTAATGTTTTAGTTGATTTATTGATTGTAGAATCAGCTAAAATGCTTTAGCTGATGTCACTGATTGCAGAATTACTCAATAAGCAAATGCAAATAAGTTACACTTACAGCCATAAATAACAAGTAGAGTTATATTTCTCTGAAAGAGGCACTTACTACAAGAAAAATAAAATTTTAGTTTAATGATGGAGACAAACACAATTAAAGCCTTGATGACATAAACAGTCACTTCATTAACTTATTTTTAATTTTGAATTCATTAGGAAAGTTGCTTGATAATAATGACACAAAAACCAGTTCTTGTTAATCAATGCAATTCATGAATCCTCTGCTAGCATGCATTAATGTTTAATCACCATGTCACATCAAGGGGTTGTCTAAATGTCTTAAGTTTCAAGAGTTGGGCTGCTTAATAGGTTTAATGAACACTGATAAACTGCTGCTTGAGATGCTGTTAGCAAAATAGTGAAATCAGTAAATGTTAGCAGCTATTTTGAAATGGATTTGGCTTCTATTTCAGAAGCAAAATGTACTCGTTTAAAGAACATTATGTAAAGCTAAACACCTACATCCTACATGTAAGTTGATATTTTATGTTCTAATTATGGTGATTTTTTTATACATTTTGTCTGAATGTACATTTCATTCTGTAAGATGACAGATAGATATTTTCATGTCTGGAAACCAGAAGGTGCAAGATATTTATGCATAACTGCTCTGAAGTAAAACCAGAATTTTTTTCAAAACAAACATATGAGTATACAACTGAGTAATATACGACTTGCAATTCATTATCAGAAGAACAAATAATGAGTTTTGCTAGTATTATTTCTAGGATGCCTTATTTTTGCATATGGATTCACACATTGATTATACAGAAATAAGTCATAGAAATGTGTACTACTAAAATGTGGAATATTTGGCATTAAATAGTAGAGATTAGAATTGGCACACACATCATTATATTTGGATCCTTTTTTACACAGACAGTGTCAATATTATTATTTCAAGCACTGCTTTGATTTGATTCACAGCCCTTCAACTGAGTACAGCTTGTATGCTCTCTCCATGTCTGTATGTTGTTGCTTTTTTTTTGACATTCTGACTTTCACCAAAGTTCCACATGTATGCATGTTAGTTTAAAAGTAATTGTAAACTGGTCTTGTATACGTTAGTGTGGGTGTATAGAAGAACTAAGTTTTACAAACAATAAGATTCTGCTCAGTCAGTTTAGCTTTTTATTAATTAATGATTCATATACTGTCCAGGGGATTGTTCCTGCCCTGCGTGCTATGCTAGCTGGGCTAGGCTTCAGTGCCCACCATGACCCTGTTCAGGAATAAGCAGGTTAAAAAAATGACTGAATGATTGACAGATTCATATATTATTTAAAAATCATCAGGGTATCTGCTTGATTTGTAATAACTTGGCAGTCTCTGCGTAAAAATGTGCTTCTTGGTTTCTGTTTTCTATACGCTTCTCCAAATTTTTGCCTGTGTCTTCAACAATGTGAATCACTGTTTAACTGAAAGAATTTTGTTTAATCACCTTAAGCATTTTGTATACCTATTCAAGACTAAACTGGGTTAGTTCCCATTGCTGTTAAAATAACATGTTTTTAACTTCTCTGGACAACTTGTTTGGCTGTTATGAGAAATTTTAGTTTGGCTTTTGCCTCAAATCACTGTATAGGCACAAATTTAAATTATGTACTAAATGATATTTTTATATATTTTTGTGTAGCAAAATGTAAAGTTGTTATACTTTCATATTTAAGTTGCTTCTTCAGATACTATTGACCACAGCATTTTACTACACAAGAGAGGCAACTTAATTGAGTTGTCAGCCAAAACTCTGTTTTTTTTCATATGCTTCTCAAATCTTTAATAAGTTTTGCACAAGACTGTTTAGTGCTCGTACTAATTTTTTTTTCACTTTATATTGTCATATTTTGGTACACTTCACCATGATACGTCAGTTTGCAACATAAGGAAACTGCAATGGACAAGATGAGGAACTTCAGATGCCACAGAACTTGTTTTTCTTTCTTTTCAGGGAAGAACTGGAAGAAACTGGTGAAGGACTGGGACTGAAAAGCATGAAAACCTGGCTCCGGCCAATGAGTTTTTTTCCAGCAACATCACTTTCACCCTCATGACCCCATCTGGTATAAAGGAGAAACAGTACCTTGAAAACTAGTGGGGTCCCAATAAGCCTTAACAAAGACGGACTTTTAATGTTTGTTATAAAAAAGAGGTCAGCTTTCATAACTTGCTGAGCTATTTTACTACTTGCTTGTTTTTATATCAAATGCATCTCTCTGCTTAGGTAAATAGAAACCTTATTGAAATGCTTAATGTTCTGGTTGGTTAGGCACCTCACAATAATTACAATATGCTGTTTTAGCTGAATTATGCATTTCTACACAGGTTGTATGACTTTGTGAACATTAGTTAAAGACTAAATTACAAACAATTTTAATAAAATATTAACGTGTCAGCAACTTTGACATTATGGCATTGGACTGTAACATGTGGAATTCTAATATGCACTGATTTGTCTTTAGGCGCTGATCTTTAATTTAAATAAATGTCATGCTAGTGGCCCTACTTCTGCTTACTCTCCAGCATGCTGCATAATATGAATAGGAATAGTAAAAGAAGCTCAAATGCAAGTTGGCCCTATTAATAATCATAGTCAAGTAGACGCTGACAAGGAGTTTGAAATGGAGTGGGTAGTTAGGTGATTTAAAGGGTGTGGTAGATGAATAGTGTTTCCCATTTAACACATTTCATAAAAATAAATATAATTTGTTGAAGGGATTTAATTTGGTGCCATGTTTTGTTTCTTAGTGTTGGAGGGCTTATATTGCATAACACAATTACTGGTTCTCTAATATTAAGGCTAAAGCCAAGATTTTACGTCCATTTACATAAATACATCCAATGTCACTTGCAGGTGAAAAATCTTGAGGAAGTGAAAACATCTTGACATAGACCATGCCATGCTGAGTACTACACTATATGAAGAAAGGTTTTTCAATACCTGACCATAGCACCTATATGAGCTTGTTAAACATCCCATTCTAAACTTGGACATTGGACATTACTACGGAGTTGTACCCCACATCACCCTCTTTATAAAGCTCGCTCAGAATACTATTCTACATTAATAGATAACAATAATAAAAATCCTCAGGTACTGTTTAGAACAGTGGCTAAATTAACAAATGGAAATTCAGATCAACAGTGCAAAATACCAACAGATATTAGCAGTACAGACTTTAAGAACTTCTTCAATGAGAAAATTAAAAATATAAGATCCCAGATCTCTGCATCATACTACAAACCAAATATTGGCTTAGCAGACCCTGTCTCACATTGCATTCAGCACTTTAGTAATTTTAATCCTGTAACTGAGCAGGTAGTCTTAACTTTAATTTCTAAAATGAAGCCCACTACTTGTTCCCTAGATCCAGTGCCAACAAAACTAGTAAAAAGTGCAATGGATGTTCTTGCAGCGCCTATTCTAAACATTATCAGTAGTTCATTATTGCATGGCACAGTACCTGATACACTAAAAGTGTCAGTCATTAAACCATTACTTAAAAAGTCAGACCTAGACCCACACATACTAAATAATTATAGGCCTATTTCAAATCTACCGTTTCTCTCTAAAATACTAGAAAAAATAGTCGCCAGTCAGCTTCAGTCACACCTTACGCATTACAATTTATTTGAGAAATTCCAGTCTGGTTTTCGCACTGGTCATAGTACAGAAACGGCACTAACGCGGGTTGTAAACGACATTCTGATATCCTCCGATGAAGGAAACTCCACTGTAATTATGTTGTTGGACTTAAGTGCAGCATTTGACACCATCGACCATTCTATTTTACTACACGGGCTAGAAAATGATGTTGGGCTTACAGGCACCGTGCTCGCTTGGTTTAGTTCTTATTTATCAAATCGATTCCAATATGTACAGAAATGTGCTGACAGTACTCCATCATTATACACAGAACTTTAATATGGTGTCCCGCAGGGCTCAGTACTGGGACCTTTACTGTTTTCACTTTACATGCTTCCACTGGGATCTCTCATTAGGAAACATAATGTTAATTTTCACTCATATGCAGATGACACCCAGTTATACCTTTCATTTAAATCAGATGAAGTTTCTCCGATGTTGTCTTTAATTAGTTGTGTTAGCGAATTAAAGGAGTGGATGAATAAGAACTACTTGTCTTTAAATACAGATAAAACAGAGATGTTAATTGTTGGAGGGAATGACGCTGATCATAACAATATTTTGTCATCATTTAACTCAGTTGGAATCCCAAATAATTTTACTGAATCAACCCGCAATCTAGAAGTTATCTTTGACTCTAGCATGTCATTTAAAGCGCATATTACAAAGTTGTCCAAAACATGTTTCTTCCATCTTAAAAATGTTAGGAAATTAAGGCGCTTTCTAAATAAACAGGATTCTGAGAAATGAATTCATGCATTTAGTTCTAGTAGGATTGACTACTGCAATGCAGTGTTCACTGGATGTTCAAACTGTTCTTTATACAGCCTCCAGTTAATACAAAATGTGGCTGCAAGAATTATTACAAGAACAAGAAAATATGAACACATAACTCCAGTTCTTAAATCCTTACACTGGCTCCCGGTTAAGTTTCAAAACTTAAGATTTCAAAATCCTTCTTTTAACATATAAAGCATTAAATGGCCGAGGTCCAGCTTACTTGTCTGAACTTATCATGACTTACAAACCTGAGCGCACATTAAGATCTCAAGATGCTGGTCTGCTTATGGTTCCAAGGATTAATAAATTAACAATGGGAGGTCGAGCTTTTAGTTACAGGGCCCCTAAACTGTGGAATGTTCTGCCTGCTACTATAAGAGATGCCCGTTCTGTCTCAGCTTTTAAATCCCGGCTGAAGACTCACTACTTCAGTTTAGCATATCCTGACTAGAGCTGCTGATTAACTGTTCATACTGCATCTCTGTTGTTAGTCATTAGCACTAAAACATAAGTAACATGATAGTTAGAATTGGATACTAACCCTCACCTATTCTGTTTCTCTTCTCGGTACTCAAATGTTGCACTTGGTGCCATGGCCCACCTGCCAAGTTGTTTTGCCTGCCTAAGGTAAAGTCATTCCTGATGGAGGATCGCAGGAATCGTGAGAAAGAGGGGTCCTTTCATCGGATTGGCTGGCCCAACACTGTTTCAGCCATGGAATGGCCAAATGGGGGAGGCAGCTTGATGGATGAGGTCTCCAGGAGTCTAAAATTATCTAAATCTTATTATGTGATATCATCTACTGTTAAAATTCTGCTCCGTACTTCTAAAAAAATTTTAATTTTTTATTGAGGATTTGTTCTGTTCTGTGTATTGTATTGTATTGTATTGATCTCCTTCTTTTGACACCCACTGCATGCCCAACCTAAGGGGTTTCTCTTTGAACTGCCTTTCCCAAGGTTTCTTCCATTTTTTTTCCCTACTAGGTTTTTTTTGGGAGTTTTTCCTTGTCTTCTTAGAGAGTCAAGGCTGGGGGGCTGTCAAGAGGCAGGGCCTGTTAAAGCCCATTGCGGCACTTCCTGTGTGATTTTGGGCTATACAAAAATAAACTGTATTGTATTATTGTATTTATAGCAGTTCCCACTTTTCTGGGAATGCTTTACACAATATTGTGGCATATGCCTGTAGGAGTTTGTGCCAATTCAGCCGAAAGAGCATCTGTGAGGTCATGCACTGATTAATAATGAGAAGACCTGGCTTGTATTCAACATTTCAAATCATATCCAAGGTGTCTCCAATAACTGTCTTTGTATGCTGTAGAGGGAACAGTACCCTTCACTGAAACAAAAGGGCCTAGTCCAAACCCAGAAAAACAACCCAAGACCATTATCCCTCCTCCACCAAACTTTACAGTAGGCACTATGCAGTCCAGAAGGTAGTGTTCGCCTGGCATTCACCAAACCCACATTTGTTTTTCAGACAGCTAGATAGTTAAATGTGATTCATCACACCAGAGAACATGTTTTCCCTTCAACCGAAGATAGGTGATGTTTATACTCTATGTGCTTCAGAACTTGGTAGGTCTGCTCTGTGAGTTTTAGTGGTGTACCACTTCACTGCTGAGGTTTTGTTGCTTCTACATGCTTCCATTTATCAATAATTGCACTTTCTATTGATCAGGGTAGCAGAGCAGAAATTTCCCATACTGAGTAATGGCAAAGGTGGCATCCTATTCCTCGATTAAAGTCACTGAGCTCCTCTTTATGACTCATTCTACTGCTATTGTTTGTTTATGGAAATTGCATGGTTATGTGTTTGATTTTAAGCACCTGGTAACAATGAGTGTGGCAAAAACACCTGAAGTCAATAATTTGGAAGCGTGTCCACATACTATCGAGCATATAGTGTACTACACCAGAAGAGACCCAGGTATCATACACTACACTTGACTCTAGCCAGACGTCAAGATCTGTTAAATGTTAACAGATATGGCTCATCACCATGCTCAGTATTAGTGGTGTTTCATCTTTCATCCTCATCATCATCCACATCCTCATCACCAGTTGTATTCAAGGCAACGCAAGGTCATTATATGAAAAGTAACCCGAAGATGGTTCATATCTGAATTTATAGTTTGCAAATTAAACCAGATGAAATATGAAATAAAATGTTAAATGAGTGACAGGCAGCATGAGGTGAAGTGTAAAGTGAATGTGACTAGTGCCCAGCTGGAAAATGTTAAGAAAAAAAGTTAACTACCACATTTAAACTATGACAACAAAGGAACTTTAAAAATAGGGCACGCATGAAGATCATTAGATAACTTGAAAACCTAATTTTTTCTTCTGTAGTTTCATAAGATCAAGCTGCACTTGTTAAAAGAAGACCATTACCTTAAAATCTATGATAAAATAAAATATATAATGTATCAGTTAATATACCTCAATAACAACAGCGTTGCCTGAGAACTTACAATATTTGGATGCAGAATAAAATTTTCATAAAGTCGAGTGGTGTAACGTATTCAATAAATTTCAAAAAATATGCCAAAATATGTGCACGGATTGAACTATTACAATTTGGTCCCATTGTAACTGTGTTTTAGTAATACACAGTAAATTCTGAGTATTTTCCTTTAGAATGAACAACTAGGCAGGCAAGTCACTCTCAGTATACACTCAGAAAAGTGATTGTTGGGGTATGTTCTATCTATCTATGTGTCTGTTGCACAGCTAATTAAAATTAACTCAAAATTAGCATGTTTTAATTTTTTATGTATCCTTTCCTAGTAGAACTGAATTATATTTTTGGGTGCCACATTTACAAGTATTTGTTAATTATTTATTACCATACTGTATATGCCAAAAATTTCAGTAAATGGATTTCATTGCTTTAAATAACAGCACCAATCACAGAAATAAATTCCACTATATATTGCCATTACCCAATTGTCTAATGTTGACTTCACTCAAAATTAAAATTTTTTAATTTTAAAAATGAATGTAAAGAAAATTTGCTATTACAAAGCAACTTTAAATTGACTCAGATAAAAATGAGCATTTTTGCATGTTCTACATATCTTTTCCAATACAATTAAGGGGTGCTGCTAATGGGCCCCCAACCCTGACCAAACCAACCCTATGTCACCACAACAAAAAGCCAAAGTTCAATAACAGCTTTTGAGAACTTTACCTATTCAGGCTGGTATAACTCTAGTTGAGTCCCATACTTACGAGGGCAGTCAAATCAGCCAAAAAATAAGGTTTGAATATTCAAATTAAAAAGACAAAAATACTGTAGTTACATATATTCAAACTAGGTGAACAGTTTTAAGTGTTACTTATGCTATTTTAAGAAATATGTTATTTATTATATTAATGACGGCAACATCAACAGCAAAACTTGGCAGAAAAAAAGAGTGATACTTGGACAACTGTTTTTTTGAAATATAATAGCCACTAAAATCCCGTGCAAGTGCACTCTATAAAAGAGAAATCTACTTCATAGCCATGTTGTCTTATATCTAGATTTGACAAGTGGATGAGCATTAAGAATTTATTAAGATAGCACCGCTATAAAATCAGACATGAAAAGGAGTTTAATTCCTTGCAAGCCACATACATTAGCCAGAGAAACATATTGTTTTCTATTTACTGTGATATAGCACATTCCTTATGGAATACTTAATAATAAACATATGCCTGCACAGCTTAATTGAACTGACATCTAATTACATTTTTTGAACTTTTGGTTGTTGGGGTAGAATGAACGATCCTGCAAACCAATTTATTGCACCACATATGGATAATTCACTAATGTTAATAAACTGACTTTTTCCTGAGAAAAAACTGATAACCAATTGTCACCCTCCTGCCTTTCTTTCCCGGAACATGAAATCTGACTTTGATGTTTCAGTTAAGCCAAACAAAGATACGTATATCAAACGTTGGCTAGCAAGTCCATGTACTGTATTCTACCACTCTATAATCCAAGTGCATGAGGAACGGGCCAAACCATTCTGGGGAAACAAGAGGGGGCTACAATATGGAGACTGCTTGGATTGCTACTTCTGCCAAAAACAGTTTCTGAATTGTAAATAAATTACTCTTATTTACCATAATTTCAATAACTGACAATTAAAAAATGGATAAAATTATGTTCCAATATTTTTGAGACCCCTGTCAATCACAGGTCCCTGATATTGCCCTAACTCCCATCCCATTCTGGCACCCATAAATACAATTGACATAAATATGCTGCATACCATAATAACTCAAACAATGTATGTTTAAATAAAGCAAAACATTTTAAAAGGTACAAAGGTACAAAATTGCCAATCATATTACAACATTACATACTAATGTTTCTAAGAAGACATGTGCACCCAATCAGGCTTTTTTTTTTTTATATTTTCCAACTGGAAAAAGGGGGTCTGCTATTTTTGTAGATATGTTCATAATGTTTCAGATTTTCAGATATTTTACTTGGCAAACTTTTCTAATTTGCATAAATGTTCCCTGTTTTTGTAATTACAAAATGTTTTTGGGTTGGCCATTGATTTACACAATGTAAAACAAAGATCATAATTTTGTAAATAAAAGTCCTTTTTTAAAGGCTAAGTGGTCTTACTCTTGTGTGTTTTCTAAAAATACTTATTACTTTCAAATGTACTAAAAGCACTGAAAGGTCTTTATAAAATCTCAGGTTTTAAAGTTCATTTAGCTAAAAATAAACATTTTCTGTGAATAAATGCACATGTCAAGCTTAAATTTGATGCTTTCCAATGCTGCCTCAACAGTTTCCATACCTAGAAATCATAATTACGCAATGATTTAAAGACCTTTGGAAGAAGATGTTTTTACTGTTCTCCCAGGTGGCCCTTTAGAAAAATAGGTGTAATTGTAACTTAATCCATTTGGAACACATGCAGACCACAGAAAAAAATAAATCATTGGGTCTTAGCCCTAAGTAACATCTAGTTTATCATATACGGAATAGGAGATTACAGAAGTAATGCGAAACAACTGTGCCAGGTTTGATAGGCCATGGAGACCAAATGAATACTCCACCCAAAAAGATGTATTTTTTATGTTGCTCACCCCATGTGTTTTGTAGTGAACATGGAGAAACATTTTAAAGTCATATTTCAAAGGAAAATGGCGATAAAAAATGTTTGTGATATAATAGAAGCAAATGATGACCAATGCTGTAAAACAGCAAATGTCCATGAGAAAAAAAATCTTACATTGCTCATCTTGCATAATCCACATGTCAGTTATTCAGTCGCTTGCTCATAACTTGCAAAACACATGCATTTTTTGCTAAAATATTGTTAAATAGAAAAATGACTGAACTTCATTAGCAGGAAATGCAGTTGGCAGTTAGGACTGAGTTTTTGAATTCAAGACAGGAATCTTGACCAATGAATCAGTGGGAGAAGTAGAAGATGAAAGTACATTTTTTTCTCAGTCATCATTATAAAACACATAGGGCAAATGTATGCTTTTCTGTGTGCAAAGTTTAGCATTAATTTCTTGAGAGCTAAGTAGGAATATGGAGTTTGAAACCTCATTTAGAATATATCTATATCTATACTAATTATTAGAAGGCAAAGCCCTCACTGACTCACTGACTGACTGACTGACTCACTCATCACTAATTGTCCAACTTCCCGTGTAGGTGGAAGGCTAAAATTTGGCAGGCTGATTCCTTACGGCTTACTTACAAAAGTTAGGCAGGTTTCATTTCGAAATTCAACGCGTAATGGTCATAACTGGAACCTCTTTTTTGACAATATACTGTAATGGACGGCAGCTCGATGGCCGTGGGAGGCGGAGTTGAGTGTCACGTCATCACACCTCCCACGTAATCACGTGAAAACACTGTGACCGCAGTAGGGAGAAATGAAGGAAGAGCCGCAAACAGCGAAGAACAAAAAATTCATTAAACAATTGAGAAGGGAGCGAAACAATAAGAAGCGAGCGAGTGAAGCATACAAGCATCTTCATAAGGGAAACAAAGCACGGTGTAAAACGTAAGTTTAAATTAAGTTTATTGAAACGCTCCCGTTGCGGATTGCAATAACATATTCGCGAGATAAAAGAACGCAGTAGGGAGAAATGAAGGAAGAGCCGCAAACAGCGAAGAACAAAAAATTCATTAAACAATTGAGAAGGGAGCGAAACAATAAGAAGCGAGCGAGTGAAGCATACAAGCATGTTCATAAGGGAAACAAAACACGGTGTAAAACGTAAGTTTAAATTAAGTTTATAGAAACGCTCCCGCTGTGGATTGCAATAACATATTCACGAGATAAAAGTTTAATGAGAAGACACGAGGTATAAACGAACCACACGCCGTAGCGCAACGTTAGGGGCAACAGTTTCAACCATTCTATGATCTGCTTCTCGCAACTGAAAGACGGCACATAGCGGATGTTAGCCGACTTGCTGACCGCAACGTTAGGGGCTTCAACTCTGGCACTGACGATAGAGATTCGATTCCCGAGAGGGGATGCAGTGAGTGTGTATGCCTGATGAGCCCAGAATTAGGGAGAAACACGTGTCGCATACTCTTTGCATTATTTGAAAGTAAACTATTAAAACCATTCTATGATCAGCTTCTGGGAACAGAAAGAGGGCACGTGGCGGATGTAAGGCGACTTCCTGACCAACTACAAGCGTAACCTGGCAGGTAACCACCCATACAGTCAGATTGTGATTCAGAAAACGAATGCCATGAATGTAATTACCACGATCTACATACTGTCAAATAAACGAAACACACGCCGTAGCGCGACAGCTGTGAAAAGCGAGGTTCACAAAAAAACAGATCCTTAACAAATTGTTATTGGTATATTTTCGATCCGTTTAAAAAGGTTTTCTTTTCTTCTTAAAAAATTAAAAGCAGTACTTCGCCGCAACGAACGCGGGAATTTGGCTATATATATCTGCTTCTCGCAATTAAAAGAGGGCACGTGGCGGATTTTAGACGACTTCATGACCAAACATAAGTGTTACCTGCCAGGTAGGGTTACCACTTTTAATACAAAAAAATAAGGGACGCATACTGCAGCGGGTGCCACATCACATTGAACAACATGAAGACAATATGAAATTGAACAAAATAGTTGAAAAATTCGAAACGTATTGCAACCCAAAGCGCAATGTGACGTTTGAGTGGCACAAGTTTTTTACATGTTTCCAGAAAAGCGGAGAAACAATAGAGCAGTATGTGACGGAATTGCGTAATAGGAGCTGTTCTAATAAGAAACCGTCGAGACATCAAAGGACCAATAACCTCTAATCAGAACACTAACACCAGCGAAACAAATATTAATGAGAAAACAAGTATAAATCAGGAAAGAACATCTCAACTGCAAACACAATTAACCAGAATATTAAAATGTTAAGTAAAACCACCAGAACGACTCATTGAGACATGTTGAGGATTAAAGCAACATTTTCAATTAAGAAATGCTGAATTCCTTTAACAGTTGTGCTTTTTATACATAGTTTGAATGCTGGATGTATGCCTGAAATGTTCTGGATAGTTCAGTTGTTTGAAGTGATAAAGAATTAAACGTGTGCATTTACGTGGTGATTTCTCAGGTTTAAAACCTCGCCTTTTATTAAAGTAAGGTAAATGCAAACTGTTTTCATTCTGAAGGGCACAAACCACGTTAGATTTCAGCCATTAAACGCGCAAAAATGTCGGTACACCAGATAAATAAGCGCAACATATTATCAGTTGTATTGTATGCTTACAATACATATAGAAATGTGTTAATCGTTAACTAATAGTATCAGATGGTGTTTTTCGACTCGCGCCTTGATTTAAACGATTGCATGTCTTGGTGGGTTTGCGTAGCTTATTATCAATATCTTTACACCTCTTTTTAAGACATATTGACTGAAACGGGCTTTCACGAAAAAAGTTAGGGCTTTGCTACAGGATACACCCTCCACAAGTTAAGGAAGTAAAAATAAAAGTATATATTTCTGTTTTATTTAAACCTTTTAAGTTCGTATGCATAGCCCCATTTGGCTGTTTTAGTTTTTTTTTTCCTTTCTTCAGTAATATTTAATCTCCTTAAAGAAAAACAACATATGCATTTTACTTTTTTGTATCTCTTTAGTAATATTTTAGTGTAAAAGGATAACCAGTATTTAAACCTTTTATGTTACTTTATAAAGTTATTTTACACAATGTTGAAAAATTAATAAGAAAGCTACATATTTTGGCAGCTGCTGCTTTAATTTTCAATGAAATGAAAAAAGCTCTCCAAGAGAAAACCTCAATGAAGAACAAACAGTTTGCACTATCTAAAAAGGAGAAACCCTCATTTATAAAGGTTTGCTGCAGATGACTTAACTGAAAATAAATGAATAGTTCCTATCTGTATAATACATATTTGTTTATTTGATTTATGCCTTTATTCCAGCAACTTGCAACATCTGAGGTACAATTTGTTACATTACTTTTGTTTTTTGCAGCACAGGCAGGTGAAGTGACTTCCTCAGGGTCACACAGTGGTGTCAGTACCAGGATTTGAACTGACAAGCTCCGGGTTTGCTGAAATATTACTGAAGAATGAAAAAATACGAAAACGGGCAAATGGGGCTATGCATACAAATGTCCATCCATCCATTATACAACCCGCTATATCCTAAATACAGGAGCCAATCCCTGCCAACACAGGGCACAAGGCAGGAAACAAACCCCGGGCAAGGTGCCAGCCCACCGCAGGGCGCACACACCCACACACACCCACACACCAGGGACAATTTAGAATCACCAATGCACCTAACCTGCATATCTTTGGACTGTGGGAGGAAACCGGAGTACCCGGAGGAAACCCAGACAGACACGGGGAGAACATTCAAACTCCACGCAGGGAAGCGAACCCGGGTCTCCTAACTGGCACCTTTCACTGCACCACCATGCCGCCCGCATACAAACTTAAAAGGTTTAAATAAAACAGAAATATATACCTTTATTTTTACTTCCTTAACTTGTGGAGGGTGTATCCTGTAGCAAAGCCCTAAGTTTTTTCATGAAAGCCCCTTTCAGTCAATAAGCCTTAAAAACAGGTGTAAAGCTAAACTTGCAGCACCACTATTCAATTACACTTGCCTCTCCTAAGGGGACATACTGTGGTATCTAGGCATCAGTCAAAGCACCAATCACAGGCCCGATTAGAAAGCGGGAAGCTGTGATTTGTCGTCTCCCTCCCATGTAACAATCACAGCCCGTGTTACAACGCACTATGTATGTATGTATATATGTATATGTCTGTGTTTATGTATGTGTGTATATGTATGTGTATATATATGTTGATATGTGTATATATACAGGGTATATGTATATATATGTGGATGTGTATATGTATATATGTATATATATATGTATATGTAGATATGTGTATATGTAGATATGTATTTATATGTATATATGTATATGTATATATATGTTTACATAACCTCTTTAACACACTACTTCTCCGCTGCGAAGCGCGGGTATTTTGCTAGTTATTAATATAAGAGACACTTTAAGGCTAAGATATTATTATATTATCAATCACACCCTTTAAACACAATTTTGTGACATGTATGCTATTTAATATATTAAATATGCTTTTTATTGGGTCCTTCAGAGGTCTGCATATTAGCAATATTCTTGCACCCTTTAAACAATTGTCGACGAAGAATTATATTTCAGGCACACCTTTTACTACCTACAAGTTAGAGACTTTGGTAAAAGGACCTTGACCAAAATTACTAACCTTTCCATCAATACCTTCTGTAGCAAATATCCTTTATAGATATGATTAAGCTATATTGACAGTATTATTTCCAGCCTTTATTGCACCACTGCATAATCTGAGATGCCATTTGGAAAGATTTTCAAAATTTAAATTAAATTCAGCTTTTTCAAAATACATTCTTCATGAGACTGTGCAAAACATAGTCTATAGTAACTCAAAATTGTAATTGCACACATTTCCTGACTTGGACTATGAATAAAATGATCCTCCCGAAGATTCAAAAGTGATATCATCAAGAACGTGCCTCACAGGATGACATTTTGGATATTTCACCTGCTCATGTCTTACTGGAATAAAGTTTTACCTTATTGATCAGTCTTGGAATCTCAATAACCTCTTATACACATAAAGCACAATTTAGGCCAATAGCAAATAGGAGAAAGCTTTCAAATAACAATTATTTGTAATAACTTACACTATACTTATATTCTTGAATAAAAGTGCATATTTTTATTTGATATTTGGACTAAAGTCTTCACACATTATACAATTCTCATCATTCTTAGTATAACATGGAAAAAGTTTCTGCTTTAGGTATGTGTTCAGCATTTCTTCCCTTGCATTTCCTTGTATCCTACACTTACCCAGATCATTGCAGACATGGAACATGCATGAAATGCATGTATTCCAAATAACGATATACTGTATTATTTACCCTATACAACTCCAGGCACCCCACATGCAGATAAGGAGCCTTTATTTGAACTGGGAGACCTTGTCAAAGTGGGGGATGGGACAGCAGGCTGCTTGCTGTTTTACTGATCAACGCATTTACTAAACAAAAGACACTGATGGTAGAGGTGTGAAGGGATTTAAGGTGAGCCGAGATTATGAGTTTTTATCATAGGCTTCAGGAGTTCTAGTGTTAAAAAACAGTCACTGCTTACTTCTAAAAACTCCTGCTTGTGTGCTCCAGTATTTACAAGATTATCCCAGTTAATATTTGGGTAGTTAAAGTCCCCCATGACTATAATATGACCCTTGTGACAAATAGAGGCACTGTCGACCCCTTGAACCCTCAGACTAGACGTCAGACACCAGATAAAAGTCCAATAATAATATTTATTTGAACAAATAAGTGCACAAAGCACCCTTCTCTCCACAATACTCATAAACTACACAATAACTAATCAATAATCAATCCTCCACTCCCAGACGCGTTACCACCATTCCACCCAGCTCAGCTCAATGCTCTGGTCTCTCACAGTCCTTTATATAGTCCGTGACCCGGAAGCATTTCTCTCTCTCTGTCCATGTGACTGTGAACACTTCCAGGTCAGATAAAAGCTCCTTTTCTTCAACCCGGAAGTGTGTCATTTGCTCTGTTGCCGTGACTAAGACGCACTTCCGGGTTATAGGTGAAACAAAAGCCTCTGGGCCTTCCTGCAGCGTCCCCTGGAGGTTCCCATGGTATCCAGCAGGGCTGTGATGAAAAACTCCACTGTCCATGATGCCCTGCTAGAACTCTGGGCACCTCTATGTTGCAGGCAGGGCTCCACCTGGCGGCTTGGGGGTATTGGCCGGGATGAATGGCCGGCCATATTCCACACCCTGTAAGCTTGCCTTTTTAATATTACTAAAAAGATGTGCATTGAAATTGTTGTCTGCATTGGGCAGTCTATAACACACTCCTAAAATAAGGCCTCTTTCCCTAATACTTTCCAGATGAAGCCAAGTGTTCTCATTAAGATGGGGCTCATCATCCAACTGAAGAGAACTTGCGTTTAAGTTCTGTTTGACATAAACAGCAACCCCACCTCCACTTCTGTTCTGTCTATCCTTCCATAAAAAATGTGTATTACTCTTTGTTATACTCATGCCCATCTTTGTTATTTAGCAGGTTTTTGCTATAATATCGTAATTATGCTTCATTACATACAACTCCAAGTCAGTTGTTTATTTTTGATACTTCTATCATTAAGAAAAACTTTTTATTGTGTTAACTCATTTTATTTTGCATTTAAATATTGGGTTACAATTTATATTACTACAGTATGCATTTTTGTGTTTACACTCTTGTTTATTCCTTCATGTACAATTCTAAACCTGGCCTGTCCTAAACCCTCTGCAACCCCCATACCTTAGTTTAAACAATCCTCGACTAATCTACTCATTCACTTTTTCAACACATTGGTGGCCTTCCAGTTCAGATGTCATCCGTTGCAGCGGAACAGCTCCCATTTCTTCCAAAAGGAGTCCCAATCCCCCATAAAAGTATTACCTTCTACCCTACACCAAGATTTGAGCCACGTGTTAAGCCTTTTAATCTCCTCAATCTTGTCTGGACTGGTGTGTAAAACTTCGAATACGAACACCCTGTCAGTTCTGCTCCGCAGCCTGGCACGTAACTCTTTACATTTGGAGAACTGACAGACTACCCTTATATATGTTATTTATTACAACATGGAAAATGACCACTGGATTTACCCCAACTCTGGCCAAAAGCCTATCAACCATTCCATGGAGGTCTCCCACCTGTACGCCCAGAAGGCAACACACCCTGAGAGACTCTGTCTCTGGAGCAAAACTGTGCTCGAATCCCCTAATGATTGAGTCCTCAAATATCACCAACTTTCTCTTTCTGGGAACTGGTTTTGAGGTGGCTCTCTGGGGCTCCTCATGCCTGCCTACCACCTCAGAATCTTCAGAGACACTGTCCAGCTTTGCAAGGATCTGAAAATGGCTTGATACATCCAATTCTAGGGTTGATGCCTCCAGACAATGTGCACCCTTTCTTTACCTTGTGCCTTGTGACCATGACCTGCCTGTCTCTACCTGTCTAGCATCGAGGACTTTCAGCTAGCAAATCATTGAGCAGAAGTACAGTATGTCAAGAAACGCTACTGGGGCTTCATTATACCAACAGCAATATGCCTGCATAATGCTTCACTGTGTCTGTGACAGCCAAGTTTTCTTTCTTTTTCATTTTTTTCCTTTATTTTTATTCTAGAGTGTTTTCAGACAAAAGTGTGGGTGCATATTTATTTATATATGTATTGATCTATCTATTTATGTATTTATTTAAAGAGCTTCTGTAAAAAGACAAATTTCCCCCTTGGGACAAAGAAAGTTCTATCTACCTATCTCTCTAGGTTAAGTTTTTAATACCTTATTGACAAGTAATGTATGTATTACAATGCATTTTTAAAGCCGTAAAATATAAAAAAAAGAGTATAAACTCTGAGATTAATTTAAGCCCTTGTGCTGCCTAAAATGCCTAGAGGCAGTTACGATGTAAAGAATGTTTTGTTCTTTAAATTGTTCTGTGAACAGTTGCTCACAAAAATCAAATAATAATGGTAAAGGGCTTATGGAAATATACTTTGTCGGTGTAGCTTAAAAAATAATATTAAAAACAACAATATACATTACATTTTGATCATTAAGGTGGAAGAGGAGTGTACAAAGATGGTGCTTATGAGGACCATGTTAAAGATTCCATTCATTTAGGCTGAATAAGCCCCAAAGATATTGAAATAATGAGTTGTGTATTGCTGTAATAAGACACGCATAGCAACAACGATGCTTCCATTAAATTAGCCAATTCAAAAGTCATTTATGATGAGTATAGGTCAAATGTTAACTGACTTTATTACAGATTTAAATTCTTTAATAAAACATTTTGTCTTTTTCTTTTTAGTAATGTGGTGATTATACCCATTGGAATTTATTGGAAGTAGGCAAGTGCCCAAGCTGGCTGAGCTGTTGGGGTGAAGGAGGAAGTCTTGTGAGCTCATCATAGTACTGTTCTTTACTGTAGCTTAACACTCCTGATCTATGCAGTAAAATGGTAGTTTTAGAATAGACTAGTATATAAATTGTGGTGTGGTTTTCAATGTGCTGACATATATAACGCCTATAATACCAGTATGTTAAAATATCCAGAACATGAACTAACAGCACATTTAGACAGACAAATATATTTCTTGTTCTGATTTTCTGGTTTTGCGCTTTCTATTCTGCTTTGGATTTGCTATTAAATTTCAGGCCTGGTTTTTGCACATTTTTGGATTTTTTTTTGTAAACTTTTGACCCATTTTTTAAATTTCTTGTTAGGCTTTGTACTTGTGAGGACTGCATGTATTTTTCAGGCCAGTCTGGAGTACAAGCATGTTTTTGAAACTGAGGCCTGTTTTTGAGTTTTGTGAGCCCTGCATCATAACAAGTATTCTCATTTGTCCTCTATTTTCCTAATATAAGCATTTGTAGTATCTCTGCTTCAGCTTTTACAAAATTTAAACCTCTTTGCTTCCTGTTATGAAGATTCCATTTTGTGTGTATTAAAACACTCACTTTAGTTGGACTCATCTTGATGTCTAGTTATGCTATGTCTATGCCTTGATGTCTATTTTTGGCCCACTTGACCCAAAAACTCTCATGGTTTAGCTATTTCTAGACCATATTTTGTGTAGGAAATTACACCCTTATGATAAAGAGTAAATCGGTAGATCTATTCAGCAAAAAGGATCAGAATGACTTAGAGTTGTGAATGCCACATCAACGGAACCCCTTAATGTGATATGAGGGGTGAAAGTTACTCTTATTCACAAAATTAAAAAAAATGATGATTGGGAATATACTGTAGCAGTGTGGAATGTCAAGTTATTTTTGATTTGTTGATTCTTTACGAGGGATCTTGCTCTCTATGAACCTCTGTCAGTAGGTGAAAAATTACACATTTCTATTACATTTGAGAACATAGACTTTATACATTTACATTGAAGCACACATTTTAATACTTCAAACATTTGAAACAACTATTTTTGTTTAAAATGTTGTCACAAAAAGCAGATGCAAGAGTCATAAAAAGGTTTGGGGCAGCCGCCTGTATAATATTCCCTGGCTGCAGAAGGGTAAATTGCTAGCACTGATGTGCTCAGAACGGAGTCCAAAACAGAACTGATCAACTATTTGTTAAATGGTGAATTTTAAGGCCAAAACAGGATATGATGACAACAGGGGCCGGATCCAGAAAGGATCTTCCTCCATAGGCTCGGACACAGAAGTGACGTCATTAAAAGAGTCAGAATTGGAAGGGTCCTCCTCCATGGGTTCAGGACTGGAAGTGACGTCATCAGAAGGGCCAGGTGGAATTTCTTGTCTACGGTCTGCAGAAAAGCGAGAAAAAAGGCCAGCGCACTCTGCCACCCCCTGGTCTGGCGTGGAATTACTGTACATTCATTGAGACCCTTTAGTTGCCTCACAGACAATGTACTTCTACCTTAAAAAGTAAATGAAATTAATTTATATTTCTTATGAACTCCTCAAATTAGGGCAGCTTATGCTACTTCAGACTTTTTAAAAAAAGAAATTTTTTAGTGTTTAGTGATCCATACATAGTATTTATTACAAACAAATAGCTTCCTCTTTTAATGTTAAATATGTATTAATTTAATCAATATAGAAGTGAGTGTAAGTATTCTGTGACTAAATAATATCTCCCAAATTTGACATAAAAAGAGAAAAGAGAGGGGGTTGTATCATTAGATCGTCAGAGAACACAATACACAAGTGCAGGGAGGAATGAAGGCTTACTGTCAGCAGAGTGCCATAAATGTTGCAGCCAAGTGTAAGCTGGGACTAAAGGGCACGTCCTACTCTAACAGGCTGAGGACATTAAACTTCTGTAGTCTTGAGCAAAAAAGGCTAAATGGGGAAATAATGCAGGTCTTTAAAATTCTCAAAGGCATTGATAAAGTTAGTCCAGCAGAATTCTTTCAACTAACCAGAGATCACATACTTAAGGACACCAATGTAAATTAAGGGGGAGTTTATTTATGACAAAAACCAGGAAACACTTTCTCACTGTTGTTAGATTTTAGAACAAAATATAAAGTCACGTAATTATTAAGTATTTGTATGAGGTACTGGAACAACTTAACTATTAGCTAACTAATTAAGTTTGATGGACTAAAAGATACCCTCTCATTTGTTACACTTGTTGTTTGCTGTTTTCTTATATGAGGGGCCACTGATGAACTGGTGACTTGTCCAGAATAAGTTTCTGACTTGCATACAGTCAAAAGGCTCCAGCTCCTGACAAACCTCATAACAGAAAAAATGGATTTAGGTTATCATGAAAACACACAATATTTGAAAATTTAATACTCTGGTGAAGGCGCCAGCATGTGAACTATCAGACAGCAGCACTAAACACTAACTACTTTATCATAACACTTCTCCCTTCACAGAGCTGCACAAAATTTTGTGGTTTGCCTAATATGTTCTAGATAAGCCCTACTATTAACATGTGCTATGAAAAGTGCTAATTAAAATACAGAATACTTGGTGGAAGGGGCAGAATATTTTAAATACTATTATATTATGCATATTTTGTATAGAACATAGTTTACTATATATTTAGTGATATAAACTGACTAATTTATTAATGATAGAGTACTTAATGGAGGCAGAAGTGCTCCATTCATAATAGATTCTTAAGAACTGGCTACCTGTCTTTCTTGGTCATAAGACTTCCTCCCCAAATCTTTTACATTTTTAACAATGCTATTCTGTTATGAAAAGCCATGTCGACTATAAACTCCATGAGTATATTTTGCTTCCTGTGCTTTCATAGACAAATTTGATAAAGCATTGCATATTGACACCATTACAAAGCAGTGACTAAAAGCTGAATTTGGCCTAAGGTTTTATAGTAAACGTTTGTAGCTTTAATATGGAAATTGAAGACTCAGTCCCATTGCACATCAGGTTTGATATGTTATTATGATCAAGTATGATGCAAATACATTACCGGCTTCTTGAAAAGTTGTGGAGAATCCTATCATGTAAAATCTGATCACTCTTAATTTCCGCTGTTCTTCGTCTATAGTTGACATTTAATAATTTGCCTTAATGTTTTCATTTCTGTATCAGCTTTGCCCAGTTCATGGTTGCAAGGGCTGGAAGCATCAGGGCAAAAGTTGTGAATCAATTCCTACAGTATATGATTCAATAGCCCAATGAACAATGCGCTCAGTTCACTTTAATCAGTTACAGGACTACATTAGTGTGGGCATTTATTTGTCTAAAAGTTTATTGAATATTCCCTTTGCTTACTTTACAATTATGTCAGGGTGATGGAAATAATTAGAAAACATTTTTTATTTAAAATAAAATCATCCATTAGATGTCAGTTAGCAAGCCTAAAGTAAAAATGTCATTATTAAAGTGGATTTGAAAATGAATGGGTTTCTATTAATCCTTTAAATGTGTATTTGCTATTCTGCTTAAGAATCATTGGCTTGTTAAATAACTCAGAGAACACTGTGATGGTGCATAGTGTAAGTGTCATGATGCAAATGGAAACATTGCGCACCAGAGACTTCATTGCATGCCGATGGTTTTCTGTTCACAATGTGTTTACTGCTCAGTTTAAAGGCACAGACTGATTTAAAAATGGTGCAGATGTTTTGAACCTTCCATCTTGGCATGTTGCTTGGGCACAGTGCTCTCTGACTATCACCGGTCTCTTTCTATTTATAATCAGTGAAAAATACTTTTTATGCATAATTATTTCTGATGTCCTTTGCTTGGTTAAGGTTCTGGATTAGGTAGGAATGTTTAAAATTTTGGCATAGTGTCTTTAAACCTTTAAAAACAAACAAGTCCTATTCTGACTACAATCTGACAACCAGTTACATCTTAGACACATACTGATGTATTGTAATGTATTCACTCTGCATTTTCTAATTAAACATGAAGTGGCTACACTACTGTTCAGTATTTACTGTGCGCTGAATGATCAGAAGTCTCCAAACGCAAAGATGTATGGAGTGATCAAAATGTTTCGGGGGCAGGGGGCATCTTTTCAAATAAAATATGAAATTTTGAAGAGCATCCTTTGGAGTCCTTGCAATACTAAGGTTTAGCAAATCAATAAAAATAACTGTCAGAAGAGTTCAGCATTTCCAACTGAATAATATTAATAACAAATAAAGAACAATCTACAGTATGTTCTGTTGGTTCTAAACTTACTGTTATACTAATATCATTTAGGTGTTTGTACATGGCATTGCCCTGGCACATAGTAAACGTCTGACTTAATTTAAACATTAAATATGTTTGCTGACTTATTTATTTATAGGGTTTACCAAAGTAATGCAAGTGCCAATACAGTAACATATTTCAGTTTGGAAAACAAATGTAATCTGTTTCTTTTTCTAACCTTATTGCTATATCGTTTCACTTGTCAAAATTATAACTGATAAGAGTTGGGTGTTTGTGCCCCGTGAAGAGCTAATGCCCTGTCAAGGGTTGTTTCTTTGTGCTTGATGTGGCCTAAATGTATTGATCTGCTCTATGCAGCCAAAAAAATGTAATTTATTTGGCTTTAGGAAATGGATGGATGGTAAAGTAAAGCATTCAGGATCATAGAGCTTATCCAAAAAATGGAATCATTACAACGATCAGTTGAAATTAAACAACAGTTTATTTCTTGTGTAGTCCAATATCAAACAAGGAATGCCTCAATGGGCTTTAACAGGTCTTGTATTTTGGAAGATTTGGCTCCCTAAGAGGACAAGAACCGCCCCATAATAATAATAATAATAATAAAAAAAAAAAAACTAGTAGGGGAAAAAAATGAAGAAATCTCGGGAAAGGCAGTTCAGAGAGAGACCCAATTACATGTAGGTTGGGTGTGCAATGGGTGTCAAAAATAGGGTAAATACAATACACAATATATAGTAGTATGTAGGATGCAGTAACAGCACAGCTTTTTATATTCTTAACAGTGACACTATCCAGACACTCATCAACAGAAATAATAATGCATACGTCACAAACATAGTAAAATTCAGAACTACAGACTGGGATATCCTGCAGGGATCACATAGTGAGAACATTGAGGAGGTTGTTGACTGCACTACTGACTACTTCAACTTCTGTATGGACATTGTAGTTCCAGTAAGAACAGTACACTGCTATGCTAACAACAAGCCATGGATTACAAGTGACATCAAGGACCTTTTGAACCAGAAGAAAAGGGCTTTTAATGGTGGTGATCAGCATGAGCTCAAGCGCATGCAGAAGGAACTCAGAGTCCAGCTCAGGGTGGCGAAGGAGCAGTACAGGAGAAAGCTGAAGCAGAAGTTGCAGAATAACAGCATGAAGGAAGTGTGGGATGGGATGAAGATCATCACTGGCTGCAGCTCAAAGCGGGGTGCCACCATCGAGAGAGACGTGAAGAAAGCAAACCAAATGAACAACTTCTTTAACAGGTTTGACCACCCTAACCCACTCTCACCTTGGAGTAATACACCCTCCACACATCCTTCTGCTGATACCAGCATAGGAGAGGCATCCCCACCCACAATTACAGCAGTGCAGGTGAACAAAGAGCTGAGGAAACTTCGTGCCAGCAAAGCAGCGGGTCCAGATGGAGTATCGCCACAACTGCTGACGGTCTGTGCGCTGGAGCTGGGGAGTCCTCTACAGCGCATCTTCAACCTGAGCCTGAAACAGGGGAGAGTCCCGAGGCTTTGGAAAACATCTTGTATCACCCCAGTCACAAAGGTATCACGTCCTAGTGAGCTGAACGACTTCTGGCCTGTCGCTCTGACATCACATGTGATGAAGACCATGGAGCGGCTGCTGCTTCACCACCTGAGGCCACAGGTACGCCACGCCCTCGACTCTCTGCAGTTTGCATACCAGGAGAAGGTGGGAGCGGAGGATGTCATCATCTATATGCTACACCGATCACTCTCCCACTTGGACAGAGGCAGTGGTGCTGTAAGAATTATGTTTCTAGACTTCTCTAGCACCTTCAGCACCATCCAACCTCTGCTCCTTAGGGACAAGCTGACAGAGATGGGAGTAGATTCATACCTAGTGGCATGGATCGTGGACTATCTTACAAACAGACCTCAGTATGTGCGTCTCGGGAACTGCAGGTCTGACATTCTGGTCAGCAACACAGGAGTGCCGCAAGGGACTGTACTTTCTCCGGTCCTGTTAAGCCTATATACATCGGACTTCCAATACAACTCGGAGTCCTGCCACGTGCAAAAGTTCGCTGACGACACTGCTATTGTGGGCTGCATCAGGAGTGGGCAGGAGGAGGAGAATAGGAACCTAATCAAAGACTTTGTTAAATGGTGCGACTCAAACCACCTACACCTGAACACCAGCAAAACCAAGGAGCTGGTGGTGGATTTTAGGAGGCCCAGGCCCCTCCTGGAGACTGTGTGCAGAGGGTGCAGACCTATAAATACCTGGGAGTGCAGCTGGATGATAAATTGGACTGGACTGCCAATACTGATTCTCTGTACAAGAGAGGACAGAGCTGGCTATACTTCCTTAGAAGACTGGTGTCCTTCAAAATCTGCAATAAGATGCTGCAGATGTTCTATCAGACGGTTGTGGCGAGTGCCCTCTTCTACGCAGTGGTGTGCTGGGGAGGCAGCATAAAGGAGAAGGACGCCTCACGCCTGGACAAACTGGTGAGGAAGGCAGGCTCTATTGTAGGCATGGAGCTGGACAGTTTGACATCCGTGGCAGAGCGACGGGCGCTCAGCAGACTCCTATCAATTATGGAGAATCCACTGCATCCACTAAACAGTGTCATCTCCAAACAGAGGTGCAGTTTCAGCGATAGACTGCTGTCACTGTCCTGCTCCACTGACAGACTGAGGAGATCGTTCCCCTCCCCAAACTATGCGACTCTTCAATTCCACCCGGGGTTGGGGGGCTGGCAAACGTTAACATTATTCAAAGTTGTTGTCTGTTTTTACCTACATTTTTATTACTCTTTAATATTGTTTTTTGTTTTTTTGTATCAGTATGCTGCTGCTGGAGTATGTGAATTTCCCCTTGGGATTAATAAAGTATCTATCTATCTATCTATCTATCTATCTATCTATCTATCTATCTATCTATCTATCTATCTATCTATCTATCTATCTATCTATCTATCTATCTATCTAGTAATCTGGGAGATTAGTAATTTTCTGAAAAGCAGTTTTGCCAATATTTTGTGTGTGTGTGTGTGTGTGTGTGTGTGTGTGTTGGTTAGTCCACTGCATGGTATACACACTTTTATACTAAACCAGTTTAAAGTTGTAAGTCAATCTGACCTGCATACTGAATCTTTGGAATATGGTTAGCTTTGCTGTCTCATGTCTAAAGATTCCTGGTTTCTAATCTCAACTCACACATAAACTTTCTTTGTAGAGTTAAAACACGTTCTCCCTTTGGGTTTTATTTGGTCTTCTTTTATTTCTGTCTCCTGTGAAAGTTCTAGTGGCTTATCCAGGCTGGCAACTTTAAACTGTCTACTTGTGAATGTGTGAGTGTGTTCGGGAATGAGCTGGCTTCCCATCCAGGGCTGGCTTCTAACTTGCAGCTCATGTTCTTACAACCCAACCTGAGCTATGTGAGAAATGACATTACAAGCTGCTTCAGTGTAAAAGACAAGGTGATTTTATATGAATAGACTGGATGTGTAACAACTATGAACACTCGTACAGATAGGCAAAGTGGCCTTATTCTTGCTAAGTCATATATACAATATAAAATAATTAACCATCCCAAACCACACATTTTTAATCTAATTGTATCTTTTACATCCAAACTATTATGCTATACTTAAAATATAAGAAATTCCTGTATTTTTCCACCTTGAGCTTTCAGTGATTGTGTACTTCACTTTCATTTATTTGGATTAATTGCATCTCATCTCTAAATTATGTGTAATTTCTCAGCATTTTCCTATTTTAAATGCATGCATGCACACTTGAAGAACAATGTTTCATGCTAGTGCTAAGTAACTGCAGATTGGTCCATGTATATACATTCTGTAATGGCTATACCCAGAGCACATTTTAACTAAATAGATTTGCACATATTCCTAACCTATTGTACTTGTTTTAATTCTGCAAAATTATGCATTCACACATATAAAAAACTAGGAGTAAGAGTAATTTAAAATCTATACATTCCAATATGAGGTACTGTGATTCTTGGTAGTTTGGTAAATCACAGAACATTCACAACAGGCCATTTTGCTGAACAAAACTTTTTCAATTTTATACACTGAATTTATACAAAATAATATTAAGTGGAGTTTATATACTTGGCAGAGGTATAAACAGTACTAAAAATTCTACTCAGGTAGAGGTATTGTTACTTTGACAAAAATGTACTTAGGTAAAAGTTAAAGTATCTGACATGTAATTATCATTGTAATTGTTAATTCATTGTGCAATAATAGCATTATCAATAATAATACATTTTGTTTATATAGCACCTTTCCCATGCTCAAGGCACTTACAGAATATAAGAAAGAACGGCAGAGTATACAGTATATAGCATTGTACAAACCAGATAAATACTGTAAATAAAGAAGATTACGACAGTGAATTCAGAGGAAAAAAAACAGACAACATAATTGATGGTCTCACACACACACATACAGGTTACATGAGAATCTTGACAGATAAGTAAACTGAGAGAAGGGTAATAAAGTCAAGTAGAGCTAAAAGCCTTCCTGAACAGATGAGTTTTGAGTTGTTTTTTAAAAGAATTCATGGAGTCAGCTGATTTAATTAATTTCGATAGGTCGTTCTGGCGCTATACAGCTGAAGGCCCTGTCACCCATGGAGTGTAGATTAGTGAGGGGTACAACAAGATTGCCAGAATCAGAGGACCTTAGTGGGCGGGCAGGCACATACAGTAGTGATGGAGAAGGTCACTGATGTAGTTTGGTGCGAGGTTATTTAAGGCTTTGTAGGTTTATTAGTAGGATTTTATATTCGATTCTGTAAGACACAGGGAGCCAGTGGAGACGGAGCAGGATGGGTGTGATGTGCTCGCTGCTGCTGGTTCGAGTAAGGACTCTTGCAGCTGAGTTTTGAATAAGCTGGAGCTGTGATATAAGATTAGAAGGGGGAGCCTGCCAGTAGGGAATTACAATAATCGATGCAGGATGTGATAAAAGCATGGACAAGTTTCTCAGCATTAGAAAAGGAGAGGAAGGAGCGAACACGGGATATGTTACGGAGGTGAAAGTAAGAAGGTTTCTTAATGTGATTTATGTGGGCGGAATAAGAGAGGGAGGAATCAAATATGACACCAAGATTTTTTACAGTAGAGGCAGGTCTGATGAGATCATCTCCAAGATAGACTGGGAAGGATCTCATTTTATTAAGTTGCATTTTAGTCCCAATTTGCAGGAGTTCAGTTTTGTTGCAGTTTAATTTTAAAGAGTTCTGCTCCATCCAGGTATTAATTTCACTAAGGCAGGTTGTGAGCTGAGAAAGCTCTGATGAAGTTCCACTTTTAACATTGAAGTAGAGTTGAGTATCATCTGCATAAAAATGATAACCCAGTGCATGAAGCACATTTGTGGCTTAGCAATAAACGATAATTATTAATTGTATTACTTTATTACACATTAGTAATTTTTGAGTAGTTTTATGTGTAGTACTTTTATAGTTACTGTGTAAATGATTGATTGTTTCTTGTTGCATTTGGAGGGGTAGTTGCACTGTAATTTCATTATGCATGGTATAATGACAATAAAGAATTCTAATTCTAAAAAGTAACAAAGTACAATGTGAAAAATTGTCAAGTAAAAGTTCAATTTACTTAAAAAAGTCATGTAAATTAGTACATATCCACAACAATACAAGCTATGATCTGGAAAGCATTAGCAGAATATACATAGTAATACAGTGGATTTTATTTATTAAAGGACATATTAATGACATATATACACTGTGAATGACACACAGATTAATTAGGGTCCCAACTGGGATGGAGTGTAATACCTTGCATAGCCTGGAGTCTATAATCAAGTGTATGGAAGTGAAACCCATCCCAGTTGGTTCCCTGCTCTTTTCCCAGGTGGGTTGATAGAATAATGGATGGGCAGGGGGAGACTGTAGGGGATGCTCCATCACTGAAACAAGGTGCGTATGTGGCAGTGTGTCTCCTGCTGGGTTGCATTAAACTTGGAGTTTGAAAGAGCAGCCCTTTTGGGGTCCTTGGGTACTGACGGAAGATCTCCCTATTTTGTGAAACTTCCAACGTGCAATGCTGTGGCACCAGAAGTACTCCCAGGTCTGGCATAAAAATGTGCCGTCTGCATATTCTGGGAGTTGCAGTTAGGAGGTAAACGTCAATCTTGCATAACAGTGTGGAGAGATATAATTGGAATTGCTTGCAGTTGAAGAAAGAACCTGTATAAGGTACTTTTGTATAATAAATGATACCTTATCTGAAGACTTGGCTGTGTCACTGCACTTGTGCCTGAAGTCTGGGGTGCCCTCTTTTGGTCACAACATATACACACAAAACTAGAAATGGTGTAATGTAAATGGCAGTTCAATTTCAAAATGTAATTATTCTGTATACTTCTAGCAAAGGCATGGTACGCAAGTAATCATTCTTAAACATCAGTTAACAATGGAATCTGCAGTTATGAATTATAAACCTTTGAGACAGCAAAGACTTTAATGAGGACAAGAAAAGCTTACAGTTTTTCAAATAAGCATTTTGCAGTAGAAGACATGAGAAATGAAAGCAGTGTTTACATACACACAGCAAAAGGCTTTTTTAATCTTGTTGATATTAGGTATGTGGAATCAGCACAGAATCAGCATATAGAAGCAAATTGTAAGAACTCAAATTTATGTGGTTGTTCTGCACTCCCTGAAATGCATGAAAGTACTGAAGAAGAAAAAACAAATATGTAGGAATTTGGAGCAGAAAGTTTCTTGAACAGAAAGTGTTCTTGATTATGACTGATACGAAGTACAGTACTAATTGCGTACATGTCCTATATATTTTGTCAGTTGGTACTTGAAATATGGACATATAGTCAAATACAAGGCTGTGTGTTGGCTGCTGGTTATGTGTGGCAGCAAATTAAAGTTGTTTGTAAGAAAAGGCAGCTGTTGTATGTGTTTGCTTGCACCTTGTTTATGCATTATGCACCAAAAGGGTGCACCGTTTTTAAAATGATGCATCCTGGTATTGTGACTTATCCTTTCATACAACTAGGCACTAATTCGATTGCAACAGTACAGGTTTACAGGTCATTGGTGCCACTGCACAGATCTTGTGGAAGCCTTTTTCTTTTAT
This sequence comes from Erpetoichthys calabaricus, assembly GCF_900747795.2. Taxonomy (NCBI): domain Eukaryota; kingdom Metazoa; phylum Chordata; class Cladistia; order Polypteriformes; family Polypteridae; genus Erpetoichthys; species Erpetoichthys calabaricus. The sequence continues at coordinate 211,934,395 of NC_041397.2, read as the reverse complement.
TGATCAGACTCGAATCACAAAAGTAAATGTAACTTTTTACTGCTACTTGAGAACTTATTTCAGGTGTCTATGATTATCTGACTAAAGAAAAACCTTCTAACGTTTGTATAAAATCTATCCTTAAACAGTTTACATCTGTGTCCCCATGTTCCTATTTAACATTTCCTTGAAAAATTTCAAATGAGATCCAATGTACAAATTCCTTTCATATTTTGAACACTTCAGTCATGTAACCTCTTAATCTCTATTTGCTTACAATGAAAAGGATAATTTCTTTCACTCTTTTGTTATAGCTCATACCTTATAGACCTGGAATTAGCGTAGTTGTTCTTCTCTGGACTTTCTCTAGTGGTGCTGCTTTATGTCATTTTGAATTATGGAGACCAAAACAGCATGCAGTGCTCCAGATGAAGCCTCTCTTCTGTGTTTTATAGATTAAGAATAACCTCCCTTGATTTGCAGTCTGCATATTGTGCTTTATAACCTAAAGTCTTAATAGCCTCTTTAATCATTTCTGTATATTGTCTGGATGCTGATAGTGAAGAGTTCGTACTGACCTTTCTCATAAGGTATACTTATATTTTCCAAGCATCATATTATGTATTTCAGTCAAACAATTTCACTTCCTATGTTTATAGTTCATTGAATGATTTTTTATTTCTTAACTTTGCTTGGTAAACCAAAGCTTAGTGGTCATCTTTTTCTCTAAGAATTGTGTCTGGTTTTCATAAGGTATGCCATTATGTTTTTAAATGGCAGAAAGCAGTGTTCATTTGTTTAACATACCTTACAATCCTGGAATTAGCCTAGTTGTTCTTCTCTGGATGCTATTGTAGGCCATTTTGAATTATGCCAAAACAGTTTTTTTTAACATTACATACCTGTATAAACATAGCTGTTGTGTTCTGAAGCAAGAAAAACATTTTAACTGTATATTCAATGAGCTTATTGAAAAAACTCAAATGAACTCATTTTGGTGAGGTCAGATAGAGAGTGAGATTGTTTGCTGCTTAAAAGTGTTGAGCAAAAACTGAAAGTTCAGACTTTACTCTCTTTGGTAACCATAGGAGTTAAGGTATTTTTCAGCAGCACTTTATTTATTTATTAATTTGAAAGTAGCACGTCTATTTTAAGCTTCCAGTCTCAAATGTCCTTTTCTACCTTAGGAAATGTTATATGTACTGCTCTCTTAATAATTTATCACATTGGGTCTGTGCCTTAAATGTTACTATCCAATAGTTTTTCGCTTTTTCTTTCTTTTTTCTTAGTTACTGATGTATTTTTTTTATTATATTTATTTATTGACAAGGAGACCTGAAAACCATTTTAAAGCAAACTTTTTATTTTCTTTATGTTTTGTTCAGTATTGAAGTTTCAACAGTTATACTGTAATGGCAAAACAATTTTTGGAATGATATGATTTTCTGACAATCCAGACAGCTCAGACTTGGGAATTGTACATATTTTGCTATTGAATTCATCTTTCTTTTTGCTGTTACTATCTGGCTAAATAAGCTCACTGATTACTGGCTATGAGTCTAAAATGTTTTAAATATATATTTATGCTATAATTACACTTTGCTATGTACTATTTATTTACCATCTCAGAAGTTCCATCCAAAACTGGGTTTTTTGCATAATATAAAAGCTAATGCTCCAACTCACAAATATGATGAAATTTATATATGTTTAGGTGTGGGGTAGGTAAACTAAAAGAGAAGAGAATAACTGGTAAATGCAAGATGCTGAAATATTATACATTTAAATGATTTATTATTTTGAAGGTCAGTGGCCCTGGTCTGTTATTATTAAGACAAGAAATATTTTGAATTTTGCTATTTCTTATTTATCCTTTCTACCTCAATACCTGTTACTGCCAACACAGCAATAGGCTTCATAGCCATAACACATGGCAAAAATATGATACCTAGGTCAAAGCTATTATATGTATAAGTTTACTACCTTAACTTAAGACTACAAAATGTCAACAAAAGTTCAGAAGCAAGGTTTTTATAACCAAACAGTGAACTTTATGAGCTGGAATCTCAAAGGTCTAAATTATGAATTAAAGAGGTTTAAATGCCAAAATAGTATTTTTTACAGGAGACTCACATAGTAAGTAAGGACCAGTTTTCATTGCAAAAGGATTTGGATTGTCCAATTTTTTTTCACTCCAGCTATACAAAGAAAACTAGGGGTATGGGAATCTTAATACACAGAACTATTCCATTTGTAGCATCAGACATAATAAGTGATCCTAAAGGGTGATATGTCATGGTGATGGGCAATTTATTTAGTACTAGAACAATTCTAATAAATGTTTATGCACCAAACTTGGACGTTAGAGATTTAATCTAAAATGTATTGGCATCTATTCCTAATGTGAACACTCATAAAATTACAATGGCCTGAGACTTTAGCTGTGTTTTAATTCCAGACCTTGATAGGTCTTGAGCTACAGCAATGATAACATCTAATACTGCAAAAATAAATACAGTTTGTAAAAGATCAGAAATTATCGGACTCATGGAGGTTTTTAAATCCTAACATAAAAGCATATTCATTCTTCTCACAAGTTCATCATTGTTACTCAAGAATTGATTATTTAGATAGATAGATAGATAGATAGATAGATAGATAGATAGATAGATAGATAGATAGATAGATAGATAGATAGATACTTTCTACATAGACAATAATTTTTTACCCTTTATCAAATTTTGTAAGTAAGACATTATTGTTATCTCCAACCACACCCCTCTGATCCTGGAGCTTACTATGCCCAACAAACTAATTGACGTAGTTGACATCTTAACCCCTTGTCATTAACTGATGAGCACCATACAGAATTCATATCCAAGAAAACCGATTACTTTCTGGAGGCGAATGCATCCCCATAGAGTTACATAGAGTGTTGGAGAAACTCGAAAGCTCAAGTTTACAAAGTCGCACAGTGCCCAAAATAAAAAAGAAGTTGTCAGATATCAAAGTTGCCATGAAAAGGAGAGTCGTAGCCCACTATCTGAGTGTCATATGAAAGCTTATTAGGGTACAGAAAAAAAAAAAAAAATAGGGACACAGTGGGAAAAAAGCTCAAAATGTCAACTTTAATCTCTAAATTTCCACTTTAATCACATAGTTTATTTTGTCATTAAAGTAGAACATCATAAACTTCATCTTAAAATCATTTAATTTACTAGTTTCTCAAATCCCATCGTAACCAAAGTAGCACGTTAAATGCTTTGTTTTTTCTGTGTTCTTCTATGTGCTCTATGTGTGTGAATCACTACGTGCTTCTTAAACCGGCTTTCTCTTCCTCTGACAGGACATAGAATCCATTACATTCATGATATTACAGCTCTCTGAATAATTAAAATACTGAGATTTATACGTGATATCATTTTTATGATGATAGGAGTTAAAGCATGTTATTAAACATGGGAACACGGTGGCACAGTGATTGTTCATGCCTCATACCCTTCAATGAAATAATTTATTGCAGCAGTACTGTCTCTTTCATATGTACTAACCCCCAATTCCTGTCCTTACTTTTCTTTCTCCAAATACCCAATCACCACACAATCAGTTCTGTAATAAACGTTAAGCCATCTGTAAGCTTAGAACTCCGATTCTTCAAAACTTTTAAGGAACATTGAAATATCTTCGTAGTAGATGATAAATTATTCTAGCCATCCAGTGTCGCACCAGCAGCAGCAAGAATACAGCGCGAGGCAGGAACAATCCGTGAACGGAGCGCCAGCTCCTTGCTAGCGCTGCGACACTGTGTCCTCACATGTTTATTTATTAACAATATAGATTATTTAAATGAAGTTAAAGTTTTATCTGTATAATATAATAAACATATTTTGCTGCATTTCATCTTAAAAATGATATTGTCATCATATGTAAATACACGCTTTATAAAGTGGCTCAGGTTGTGCAATATTATAACTGTATCAGAAGTTTACAGTGAGGTAATTGTACTTATAAGTACAAACAGTTCTACAAGGAGCACTTGATGGACTGATTATAGTTCTTGGGATGAAACTGTTTCTGAACTGCGAGGAAAGGCTCTGAAGCATTTGCCGTATGAGAGCAGTTCAAAAGATAGCATGGCTGAGGCAGCGGGTGCTTGATGCTGTATACCGATAATTCTCTTTCCAATCAGCTGCTGTAAAGGAGAAGAAGGTGCAGTGAGAGTAATAACGCTAAAGCAGCTACTGTATTTAGAATAGTTTGACCATTCTGTGGACCATTATATTGCTACAGGTTAATTACAATCAGATGCATTAAACTAATAAACAATATGCGTTTAATTTCAGTCTAATCTACACCATGATTTAAAAATCTTTCTTATATACTGGTATTTTAAGTTAATTTTAAATTTATATTGAAAGTTTTGCATGTGTCTTTATCTACGGGTTCATCAACATATAAAAGACTTAGCATTTTCCTATCATGTGGAAGTAAAAATGTTTCTGTTTTTTCTCCCGTTAGAGTTTTACCTCACTTCTTGAAATCAATATCCTCTCTTCTCAGTAGTACCTATCAAAGTAAACATCATTAGAAGTAAGAAGTCTGTCCTTTAATTAAGAACTAAAAGCTTGCATTTCCTAACAGTAAAACATGTGGTGGACTTGTATTGATTTGGGTCTCATTCACAGCAACTACATTAGCAGAAGTTATTGATTTGAAGTGCTTAAATGAGCTTTGTTTTTTTAACTGTACTCTCAGATACATCATGCTTTGGCCTGAAATCTTGTTGGAATTTCTATTTCATGTTTTATAGTTTGATTTATTTTCTGTGTATTAGAAATATTATGTTTGAACGTGGAAGCTGAAATCCATCATATTTACAATGCTGCAGTGAAAATTGTCTACTGAACATTTCAAACTTTTTTCTTTCATTTGCATACATTGTTATATTTTACTTCTGCTGATTATTGCATCCACTTATTTAAATAATATTTCTAATACTGGAATTTAAGGAATTATGTTAAAACATTTAACATTTACATTCATTGTTTTGTTGATCTTAATACCAACTAAAAAACTTCAACGCTCCCTATTTTATACACACCAGCAGTGATTTGTTTTATAGCCACAAACTTAGACATCAGCGATAGCATGCTTCAATATTAAATAGCAACAAAACATCCATAACAAACAACAGCATGGCTGTAATTGTGCAGCTGTAAGGTTCCAAAACTCTTTTGGGACTCCCCCCAACAAGACGACACACTGAAAAGTGCCCCGAAGCACGATTGCCACATCTGTGGAAAACAGCTTCTCCATTGCCGCAAAAGCAAATTTGAGCCTATAAGTGCCTGTCGTCGATGGGTGATGCAAGGAACAGTATTACTTGGCCATGACCCTGCCTTGTTGTTTTGTCTGTGTATAGGAGAGTTGTAGATCCCACTACAATAAATAACTGTGCTGTTCCTGTTTCAAGCACTGAGACTCAGCCTCATGTTTTGGAGAGCAAGAGAGGGACTCACACGTCACACAGGAATGATACAAAATGGCACTGATTATGAGAAAATTTTAGCATAAAATCATGTCTCAGAAAGATACTAAAATGAAGACCTCAAATACATGATTTATAGCAGGGGTCCTCAAACTACGGCTCGCGGGCCGTATACAGCCCCCCAAGGTCATTTACCTGGCCGCGGCCACTGCAGCATCCAGCATCATTAGCATTAGCTAAGGACGGGGCAGACAGGTAGTAACCAGGGGCGAGGATGCACCCACCCCAAAAAAGCAATAGCCATTGTGCATCCTTTTGGAAACAATAATGTCAAAGAAAAGAAAAATTGATTCCGAGTGTACCGATATTCAAAGAACAGTGGACGTACGATTACTTTTTAATGCAGTGCAAGCAGAGAGCTGTTTGTCTGGTGTGCCAGGAGTCAGTGGCAATTTCAAGGAATACAATTTGCGTCGATACTATGAAACTTGACATAAAGACAAATATGATTGTTTGGTCAGACAAGTGAGAAAAGACAAAATATTAAAACCGAAAAATGGATTGAGAACTCAGCAAAATGCTTTTGTGAAGCAGAAGCAGCTAAATATTTCATCACTGCGAGCAGGTTTTCAAGTTGCCAAGCTAATAGCGTGCACTGGCAGACCATTCGTAGAGGGATTTGTTAAAGAATGCCTTCTTTCTGTTGCCAAAGAGATGTGTCCAGAGAAGGCTGATTTACTTAGTACAGCGAGTCTTTCAGGACCTACAATTACACGAAGGATTGAAGAAATGGGGGACAATTTGCATCAACTTTTGCAAAACTCCTCAAAAAAACTTTGCTATTTTTCATTGTCACTCAATGAAAGCAATGATGTTCGTGATTCTGCACAACTTCTAATTTTCATTCGTGGAACAAATGATCATTTTGAAGTCACAGAGGAGCTTGCTGAACTGCAAAGAATTAATGGAACAACAACAGGAGAGAATATCTATGAAAAGGTTTGCCAAACTGTGAATGATTTGGAGTTGGATTGGGCTAAACTAGCCAATGTGACAACTGATGGTGCTTCTAGCATGGTGGGGTCTATGAAAGGAGTGGTTGCACGCATTAACCAAGAGATGGAAAAATACAACCATTCACGTCCAATGGCCATACACTGCCTCATCCACCAACAAGTGCTGTGTTGTAAATCACTGAAGTGGGACTCAGTGTCATGAAAGTTGTGGTGTCCTGTATTAACTTCATTAGGGCTCAAGCAGTAAACCACAGACAGTTTCAGGAATTTCTGTCTGAGCTGAATGTTGCCTATGAAGATATTCTGTACCATACAGAAGTCCGTTGGCTGAGTCAAGGGAGAGTTTTGAAATGTTTTTATGACTTATTTCCACAGGTTTCTGCTTTTCTGCTTTCAAAAAACAAAGATGTACCAGAGCTTAAAGATGCAGAATGGAAATGGCACCTTGCCTTTCTGACAGATGTAATAGAGCTACTCAACAGTTTCAATGTGCAACTTCAAGGAAAGGGGAAGCTCATCTGTGATATGCATTCACATGTGAAAGCATTTGAAGTAAAACTGGACCTTAAACAAGTGAAGGAGGAAAACTTCTGCCATCTCCCCATTATTCAAAAGCTGTTGGCTAAGAAACCATTGCATTCTCAAACAAAAAATGTGTGGATTCACTGGAAATGTTGCAAAGGGAGTTTCAAATGAGATTTAAAGAGCTTCATCTCCATGAACAGGACATACAGCTTTTCAGGAACCTGTTTTGTGTTGACATTGAAAGTGTTGATCCGATTTACCAAATGGAACTGGCCGAACTACAGAATTGTGATTCTCTGAAAGACGCATTCAAGTCAAGCAACCTTACTAATTTCTATGCATCTCTCCCCTGTGAGACATATCTTAATCTCAGGAACCATGCACTTAAAATGGCAACCATCTTTGGCAGCACCTATGTCTGTGAACAGACTTTTTCCTGAATGAAACATCTGAAATTTCCAACCAGATCCAGACTAACTGATGCACACTTGCATCACTTGTTACGACTGGCAGTGACAAACATACAACCGGACATTGACTATCTCATCAGCCAAAAGCAGGCCCACACTTCTCATTGAAATACTGGAAAGTTTATGTTAGTTAAAATTGTTCTTCATTTTAAATATTGTATTGTTCTTTCATGTTTTTTACACTACGAATAAGATATGTGCAGTGTGCATGGGAATTCATTTATGTTTTTTTTTCAAATTATAATCCCCAAGCAGTCTGAGGGACCGTGAGCTGGCCCCCTGTTTAAAAAGTTTGAGGACTTTTGTTTTATAGCTTTATGTTACTGGATTGCATGCAGATCACTCTTTTTTATTGCATGTGTGTGATCCAGCTGTCTAGTGACAGCTATTGAGGAAGAGGTTAAGCATATATATAGCAAGCAGTCAATCAACAAAAATTAACAGACGTTATAAATATATATTTAATCCTATATGTGTCAAGTGATTCACACAGATCCATTTATACCACCCAGTTTAGGGTCACAAATAGCAAGTGTTCATCAAAGCAGCACTGGGTTTAAAGCAAGAAACAAACATGTTGGAACATACCGTGATCCTTTGCATGGCACAATCACACAGCCAATCAGGAAAGAGTGTGCTACATGCAATCCAGCAAGAAACCTATAAATAAAGTTTCTGTATAATTTTAATCTAGTTATTTGCTAAGGATATTCTGAAACAATGTGATCTAGTGACACAATGGCCAGTGTTCATACCTTGAATGTTCAGGGGCTTGGGTTGGTGATGGAAAAACAGGATGGATGTTATTTGCTTCACAGCACAGCTCGCCAAAGCATTTAATTGATTCATAGCACACGAGGGACTAAACATATTTTCCTAATTGAAAAATATTTCTGGCACATTTCCATATTCAAAGTTAAAACAGGTAATCATCTGCAGTTAACCACACTTACTAATAGCGCTCAATCCTGAAATTAAAGGGGAGAACATGCAAAACCAATGCAGAACCTGGTACTGTGAGGAAGAAATGCTAGCTCTGCACTACCACTCTGTCTATGTTAAAACATCAGCACTAAACTTACTAAACTTTAACATGATTAAAACTAATGCCTATAACTTTTTTTTAATTCTTGTCAAAAGATTGCAACCAAAAAACGTACATAATCTCTCCATCATTGGTTGTCACTAGACGACCGAAACATGCAAATGCACAATGATATCAGCAATAGAAGGCAAGATGTTTGTGAAATAATGAAATAATTATAGCCATGTAATGCAAAAATTATTACATAATAACGCAATAGTTTTGCAAAATAACAATACTTATGTGAAATGACACGTTTTTTTTTTTTTGAATGGCAGGAAAAAACTTACATGCAAAGTGGAGAGCATAATAGATACAAAAGTTAGTTAACAACAGAATAGAACCAAAATACTGTATGTAGCTGAAAAAAAAGGTTTACTTTTATCTCAGTAGCACACAAGACTATTCTGTAGAGTAAGCAAGCCTTATTACATTACAATTTAAAAAGAAGCACAGGTGCCGAAAAAATTAATTCACAAACTTATGTACAAACAATGTCTAGGACTACATTATATAGAAAGCAATACCAAATTACTTTGAAAGCAATCCACTCACATAATACAGTAAATAAACATTGCAACAATTCAGCCTTTATTGTTTAGCGCCCATAGTTTACTTAAGGTACATACCCAGTGAGTTATTCTAGATTACGAAGATGATCAACAGCAAATGTATGATAAAAATGCTCTGATTCAAAAAGTAGTATTAATTGCATTTCTTCAACTAGTTCATAGTATCCCCTGGAAAGTAATACATAACAAACGTCTTTGACTCTTTTAAAATGTATTTTTGAATCAAGAGATTAACACAGTTGGCTTGTTCGAACTTTTACAAATCAAAGCAATATTTTTGGTGAATGATAGTATATGAAAGACATATTTCTGTGACTGCCAGGTGCACATGTCTGTGACCCTCATGCAAAACTGGGCAAATTCAACTCCCATCTCCCACTCCAGGGGCCTCATGTATAACGCCGTGCATAGAACTCACACTATAACATGGCATAAGCACAAAAGCGGAAATGTTCGTACACACAAAAAATACAGATGCATAAATCTGTGCAAACGCCAACTTCCATGTTCTTCCACTACATAAATCCTGGTCAGCATGAAAAGTAACGCATATGCACGTCCCGCGTCAGCTCTTCCCAGAATTATGCCTCTTTGAATATGCAAATCAATATAAATAGCCCTTAAGCTCAGCCTTCTGTGAAAAGGCAATGGCAAAAGCACAAGGGAAAATAGAAGAATTTCAGCGAATACCAAGTGGAGGCAAGGAAAAATGTACTATTTGTTGGTTTAAACAGTGATAGAGTATAAACAACAAAAGTAAGTTGATCGAGTGACATAGCATGTCGGAGAAACTCGAAAGCTCAAGTTCACATAGTCGCACAGTTCCCGAAATAAAAAAGAAGTTGTCACATATCAAAGTCGCCGTGAAAAGGCGAGTCACAGCCCACCGTCTCAGTGTCATATGAAAGCTTATTAGGGTACAGAGAAAAAAAAAAGGCATACAGTGGGAAAAAAGCATGAAATCTCAACTTTAATCTCTAAATTTTCACTTTAATCACATAGTTTATTTTGTCATTAAAGTAGAACATCATAAACTTCATCTTAAAATCATTTAATTTACTAGTTTCTCAAATCCCATCGTAACTAAAGTAGCACGTTAAATGCTTTGATTTGTATTTGATCTTCTATGTGCTCTATGTGTGTGAATCACTATGTGCTTCCAGGCTTTCTCTTCCTCTGACAGGACACAGAATCCATTACATTCATAAAATTACAGCTCTCTGAATAATTAAACTACTGAGATGTATACGTGATATCATTTTCATGATGATAGGAGTTAAAGCATGTTATTCAACATGGGAACAATGTAGCGCAGTGATTGTTCATGTCTCACGCAAGATGCTTGCTGCGCCATGCGCGACCTTCGATGAAATACTTTATTGTAGCAGTACTGTCTCTTTCAAATGTACTAATCCCCAATTCCTGTCCTTACTTTTCTTTCTCCAAATACCCAATCACCACACAATCAGCTCCTCACTTGCACTGCAAGCTTCGTGTCCTCACATTTTAATTATTAACAATATAGATTATTTAAATGAAGTTAAAGTTTTATCTGTATAATATAATACAGTAAACATATTTTGCTGCATTTCATCTTAAAAATGATATCGTCATCATATGTAAATATGCGCTTTATAAAGTGGCTCAGGTTGTGCAATATTATAACTGTAGTGCAAGTTTACAGTGAGGTAATTGTACTTATAAGTACAAACAGTTCTACAAGGAGCACTTGATGGACTGATTGAGTGCATTTATAGTTCTTGGGATGAAACTGTTTCTGAACCGCAGGTCCGTACAGGAAAGGCTTTGAAGCGTTTGCCGTGTGAGAGCAGTTCTATAGACAGCACGGCTGTATTCTCTTTCTGATCAGCTGCCGTAGATCTGTGATTCCCCACTCAGATATAGTGATATAAATACTCCGAGTGGTGCAGTGAGAGAAATATGAAAAAAGATGATCCGCTGTGGCAACCCCTAATGAGAGCAGCTGAAAGAAGAAATTGAAGGTGCAGTGAGAGTAACAATGCTAAAGCAGCTATGGTATTTGGAATACTTTGGCTATTCCCTGGACCATTATATTGTTACAGGTCAATTACAATCAGATACCTTAAACTAATAAACAATATGCAGTTAGTTTCAGTGTATATGATAAAGCCGCGTCAGGGACGTGGATCTAAAAAAGAAAGGATAACCACACAGGAACAGTAGCACTGCTTTGATGCTGGGTGCCGCAAGTTTGTAAAACTGAGCAGAGAACTTGCGTATGCCAGGGTTGGAGCTACTGTGAAACTTTGCGTCACTTTACGCCAAGTTTAGGTTTTATACATTGCGATTTGAGTATGCAAATGTTCGTGCGCAACATTTATGTGCGTAAGCACCATTTATACATGAGGCCCCAGGACTCTACATATGAGCTATTACTACTCTTTAACAGTACCGTTGTAATGAATATCACAAATATACAGCAGGATCAGTCACATTGTGAACATCAGCTGCATATTAAGAAATGTAGTGAAAATGTACAATATGTCCTAATACTATTTATAATGCATGTACTTCTTTTTATGAATTAATCTGTATTTTAAGTCTCATCTTTTATTACACACACCATAGTTACAGATAGTTTTCCACTTATGTTTAGTACATGCAATAGCCTGTCACATTCTATGTAAAGGTAGTAATCATAACGGATTTCCTCATATCTTCAGAGAATCAGGTTCAGACGTCAAACAGTTACTCCTCATATGTAGTCTCTCCATCCTTTGTTCATGTTTGAAGTCTGAATTGGGTTTATATGAGCCAGTGAGACTACAACAGATTACAGGGTTACTGCAGGTTAGCCCATTTGGTGGTTCTTCCTGTAGCCCTTTAAGCACAAGGGAGTGTAGAAACAAAAGAAGGTAGTAAGTAAGTAAGGTTCCCTTAGGCATACATGCAAAAGGCTGATGTGTCATGTCCTGCATTTCAGTGCTTTTCACTTTGGTGTCTAAAAGTGGGATTATCAGGATAGATGAGCAGCCTATATATATATATATATATATATATATATATATATATATATATATATATATGCAGCAGGACACAGCAGAAATGTCATGTGGCAGAAAGGCAAGTAATGGTATCAGCCAGATTTGCCCAAGAATCTTTTTTACCTTATACCCAAGGCTGACTAAGCAGGCTTTAGCTGTCAGTTACACTATAATACCTCTTGACAGCCTACCATAGCCAGTCAATGGGAATGTGATTTAAGCTGTGTGAGCAAGGTAAGCAACACTTGAACACCTGAAATGCATCCTGTGTATTCAGCAAACACCTCACCTCTAAGGAACCGTTTATAAAGAAAAGTATAATTTGATATATTGTTTTGCTTATGTAAAATGTATGTCACAATAGTTTGTCTAATTTGTGTGCTTACATGTATATATATTGTAATTGAGCCGACTCTTGAGGTTTTAAAAAAAAATGCGTGTTTTTGAAACGTAAAAATCATGTTTTTTTGTATTTTATCTTCATTCCAAAGGCTTTTGAAGATTTTTATAATTTATTTGTACTATTCTATTGTTTTTCACAAATGCCAACATTTGTTTGTTGGTTGTTCTGGTAACGACCTGTAGTTTTGTGTTTCATAATGGCATTCAGGCAACAGGATATAAAGCTGTCTCCAATGACCTTTTGTTATCCGAGTCAGATGATACAAACTCCTTTCACGCTTTTATTTGAAAAAACGATTTTCTTATTCCTGCTCTCCTTGTTAAGAACTTCAGCCCATTATTTGACTTGGATATTTTCCCTTCATTAATAGTCCTGATGCTCTCACTTTGATTTCCTGGTTATGACCTTTCTCTGCCACTTGACTACCTTTTTTTCTTGTCCCATCATCTTTTGGTACTAGTCTTCTCCTAGTAGAACAAGTTGTTAACCATCCTGTTATTTCTTCATGTGACATTTATTCTTAAGAATGAAAACTTTGAATTTTGTCTCTATCTTATTTCAAAACCGATTTTTCCATCACAATGTTATGAAGTGCTAGAGTATATTCCTATAGTATTGAGTGCAAGGCAGGGATCAACCCTAAATGGGGCGTCAGTCAGACTTTATCAGACTAATACAGAGCCTGAAGTTAACCTAACAGGCACATGTTTGGATTGTGGGAAGAAATTCCGGCATTATTAAAAAAGAAAACCCATTTAATATGAAATAATGATGAGATCTCCATACAGACAAAGCCCTGGCTACCCTGCAGCAGTGCTAACTTTCATGTTAATGTGTAATGCTTTTTAAAATAATGGTTGTGCTTTTATGTTTTTTTCTATACATTTTTATGAATACTAATAATTTTTCATTTAAGGTCATACAACTCTTTATAGATACATAGTATCATGCTGCTCTAACTTTGATCCTAACAAATAAGAGGTAATGAAGTGTTGAACTGAGTACATTACAGATGCTTCTAGGTCTGGTTAAGGCCCTTGACTAAGTGTATGGTCAAATCAATATTATGGGGAAGCAGTTATTGGCTTAAAGTTAAACTGCAATAATATTGAATTTCTTGTGTCAAATTCATGAGAATGTATGCATATAAGTGTGAGGTTAATGATTGTGTTTTGTCTATGAGATCAGGGTCATTTTGTGATAAAGATTTTCTGAAAATGAGCTTTTAACTGTATATTAAGTAAAGAGCTATAGAGTGTTAAACATTCAATAACTAAGTAAATGTAGGCTTTTCACAATAGGAAATGTCTCTCCATCCATTATCAGACTTATTATTTCAGTTCACGGTCACAAAGGCTGAAGACTGTCCTAACAGGTACAGGGTTGGAACCAGCACTGGGTGAGGCACCAGTCCATCGCTTGGTACACTCACACAAACTTATGTGGTTAGAGCTACCAATTAACCTAACAAACATGTCTTTGAGTTGTGGAAGAAACCCACAAGAACAATGTGCAACCAGATTTTTCAACCCAGGACTCTGGAGCTGTAAGACAGTTGCTCTTAACATTATGTACTTTCATTGCCTATTAAGAAATGCAGCTTCATGAAATATTTTTATTTATATTATTCTTATCATTAACTAACACACTTCCACTTAACAGGCCAGCTTGCTATTGTGGAAGAAAATTATGACTACAGACACCCCCCACTGGAATGCCCCGATTTAAGCAATAAAACACAGGCAGGAGAAAGCATCAATCATTATTCTTTATCTAAATCTCCGAATAGGCAAAAAGCATTATATCAGAGTTTTTGCAAAGAAAAAAGTGTCATCTGTGCTATATTTATACAATCCATTGATTAGGTCACTATTCTTTAAAAGGAATTCATTACAAATTCAGAAAACTTTTAACATGATTGGTTACACTTAGTTGCTAACGGGGCATCCAGATGTTGATACCTTAGATGACCACAATTTGATTAATAGTCCTATTTGCTTAGGATGTACATGACATTTTAAATGTATTATTTTAATTCTTATTTTAGGAGATGTGTAAATTTCACCATGCACACACTGTTTCTCATGGTCAAAAAGAAAAGAACAATGGCCTATATATATATATACAGTATTATGATCCAGCTGGGTACAAAAACAGGAAACTTAGTATTATAGAAGAATGGTTATGCCATAAATATAACATTATTCTCTTAAGCGTTTATATAAAATAACAAGAAATACGTTTATCATAGTGAATAATAAAATAACAGTGCCAGCGTTTAAGAATAAGCTCAGAAGGATATGAGACTCAGACACACACCAGGTGCACATTGGAGCAGGGTTCAAATTCAACTCTTACACTATACAGTACAATAATTACAAATAGAGTATGGCCAATAAGTAACAGCCAATCAAAACAGCTTTTTGAATTAATTAATAAGCAATTTGAGAAAAGAATACATACTGCCACAGAAGCGCCTATAATAAGACTATGCTGTGCAAATATAATGAGTCTTCATGATTTAAATTCTGAGACAAATGGAATTTCGATTATATTGGTAGGTAGGCTGTTCTAGAGTTTAGGTGCCTTAAAGCTAAAAGGCCCTTCTTCTACACTTGTACTTATTCTTGTCATTTTAAACTGGACTGTATTTGAAAATCACATTATATGCCTAGAGTGTATGCATTAATACATTCTATAAACTGTAGGAAGGTGGCAAAACCACTGACAGCTTTATATGTGAAATATGTGATTTTAAAATTGGCTTTGAACTTAATTTTAATCCAGTGAGTTGTTCAAAGAATTGGAGTTATATAGTTGTTGCTTTTAGTTCTTTGTGTAATCCTTCCTGACACACAAATGAATTCTTTTTTTAAATTCCTGCAGCTTAATAAACCTCAAAATTTGAAAAAGTTGGAGTTAGAAAATGTAGAAAGTTAAATCAGTGTCAAAATATAACATCTAACTTCTATTTTGGATGGAATCAGCCATATTAAAAATCAAACCTTTTCTTTTAAAGGCTTTGATATTACCTTACTAGTCTATTTTCACCATATATATTTTTTAAATTTGAAGATACAATTCATCACTTATTCACTGTTCTAGTGAAAAATCGACGGTATGTTAGGTAATTTATAATCTAGCAGAAATAAAACATGTCAATGATACACACAACTGAGTGTCAGCATACAAATATATTGTGTTTTCAAAAAGAAATCACAATATTCTCTTTCTCAAAAGAGACATATTACTAAAGCCTTCTAGTTTGTACTGGAAAAAACTGTGCTTGGAATATAAATAATGATAAACTAAAAGGTTTTCAGCCTGTAAATTAACATGGAAATACCGTGATTGTTTTTAAGGGTCTTCAAAAAGTAATTTCTTATGTGAGTGCAAGGGGCAACGATTTCCTATAGGAACCCTCCCTCCACTCATCAATTTTTGATCTGATCATGAGGGTGCAGACCCCCTTTGTTGACTTCAGTTATGGATCTGATTCTGCGTATCTACAGTAGAAGAGAAACTCTGTTTTGAATGTCTCTTTTTGGGGTGCTTGCAACAGAATCTGCCAAGGGATGCAGGCCCCGAGTAAACCTGTCTGTAATCGTATTGCACATCCTTTGGCCTGAATGGTTTCTTATGGAAGCTGGATGCGTTGTTCAGGAATGTTGCAATATGCTGACATGATTGTGTTGTACTGCAGACTGGATATCCCCTATATGCTCAGTTGGGATGACATGCATGTCATGGATGCAATGAAAACTCACTGTCACACTTCCAGAACTATTCTGTGATGATGCATGCCCTTTGGCATGTTGTTAAATTCTGATTCTTCCATCAGTATGATGCTAAAGGAACCTAGATTCTTTTGAAGAAGCAACTTTTTTCCATTCCTCAACACTCCCAATTTTTGATGATTCTGTGCCGGCTAGAGACAAGCTTTTATGTTTTTCTACTGAAAACACTGACACCTGTCATAGCCTTTGTCTGTTGTAGCCCATTTGAGACAAAGTTCCATGAGTGATGCATACTTAGATGACATTCTGTACGTCCTGTTGAGGCTTATCTGTTTGCTTGTATGATTCTCAGCATTCTCCTTTGAGCATTAAAACAAGATTTTCTTGTCTACAGGATCAGCTATCCCTGATAGCTTTTTCTTTTCTTGGTTAACCTATGAAATGGTTGTATGTGAAAAGCTCATGATGACAGCCGTTTGGGAGATCTAACGAGTGACAAACTTTACTCCCACAAATCTTGCCACATTTAAAGTGACTAAGGACTCTTCATTTTGCCTATTCCAACACTCAGTTAAACACAGGCAAATACTAGAAATGCTGCTTTGCCTCATTTATTTATCATGGGACGTACAGCATATTAGAATGTACAATTTGTGAAGGTAGGGGATAAATCTACTAAACCTGTAACTGTTTAGATTAGTTTATTTTGTTTTTCTCTCTGTGTTTTAATTATAGATAATCAGTTCAACTTTTCAGATTTCCTCATTTTATTTTCTGAACCTGCTCGTCTTATTACAAAGTTGAAAGCAGCTAAAGCTTATCCAGGTAGCACTACCATACAGTAAAGCAGAGACAAACCCTTGATAAGAAACCAGTCCCAGGTTTAAAGATATACACACAGTGTGAACTTCGAGACATTAATTAAACTAACATATGCACTCCTTGACCATTTGGGGTGAAAACATGCCCCAAAAAAGCACAAAAACAAATTTAAAACATACACTCTTAAATGGCTAAGCTAACAATTGGTGCTGGGTTTCTAGAGTTGTGAAGCAGCAGTATTAAACACTGTGCCACAGGGATGGCTTTACTTTCCCTGCAGCTTGTTTACACTAAAACAGATTGTGTATTTTATATAGGATAGGCACATTGATGCAGAGGTATGGACTTCTTCATAAACCAGATTTGTTAATAAAGTTTACAACAGATGCAGAATAATCTGTAAATATAATCTGATTGAATCAGAGGAGGAAATAACCTTCTGATAGTTTTATGGGTGTTCAAACTTGGTGAACAAGACTAATGTAACAGATGGCACATTGCACAACTGCGGTGTGGATGTCAAACTTACGATTACAGTGACTAATCTAGCTCATCTCATCTGAGAACATTAGCCCACATGATAGGAAATTGCAGGGCATGATAAATTGCATGAGTCTATAACGACCTTCAATAACAGTTTCATATTTCCTAATAATATTGAGATTGACTGTTTTTCTTACAGCCAATAGTGTGCTGCCTGACAAAGCCAGTGCTGTACGAATGCTTTCTAGATACCGCAGGTTCAACTGCAATCTGTGCCCTTTTTCTTCTTTTTTTCGTACAGGTACATAAAGCATGAGATATCAGATGGACAAACCTCTCTTCTATTTGTAAGGTCCAAAACACCTGCATAAGTATATGCAGTGTACTTCCAACTGAGCGCTTATTGGTTGTCCACTCTCACGACAACCAATGAGCGCTCAGTTGGAAGTACAATGGCTATACACACAGGGCCAACCTCTATAACTCCTATTTAACTTTGTTTCCAAAATTTGCAGACTGGTTGGACTGAATCACTGGGTATGTCAGACAACTTGACTGGAAGTCACAGGAATGTGACCCTGACTTGCTAAGATTATATCAATGAAGTCTGCAATAGGAAGTCTCAGGAAAAGTTGTGCAATGTACAGGGCCTTACCCTGGGTGACATTAGTCTCTAGCACTGTACTAACTAGAAAAATGTTGGAAATTCTTTATAACAGAAGACAAAAATAAATTCATGCATCCTTCCGGAGGATCATAATCATAATGCAGGAATATGTTAATTGAATTCTGGCCAGAGGTGGGTAGAGTAGCCAAAAATTGTACTCAAGTAAGAGTAGCATTACTTCAAAATAATATGACTCAAGTAGAAGTAAAAAGTAGTCATGCAAGATATTACTCAAGTAAG
The DNA here is from genome assembly GCF_900747795.2 of Erpetoichthys calabaricus. NCBI lineage: Eukaryota > Metazoa > Chordata > Cladistia > Polypteriformes > Polypteridae > Erpetoichthys > Erpetoichthys calabaricus. Next base: position 211,915,883 of record NC_041397.2, on the reverse strand, counting down.
AGTAAAAAAGTATTTGGTGAACAGACTACTCAAGTACTGAGTAACTGTTTGATCATAATAAATGATTTATTTTTTGAAATGTTTTAATAAGACAGACAAAGACATAAAATAATGTGCAAATTCTGCTATTTCCAAATAATAAAATAAAAAATGAGTAAAAATAAATAACATCTTTACAAAATAAAGATGCACAAATAACACAAAGTTCCAAATCTCAATTTTTCACAACAAAGCTTTTGAAGCCAATACCTACAGTAGGTAACATGTATGTTTGAACAGTGCAAACTACTTACAGTGACAAGATATACTGTACACTGACAGTATAATACTGCATATTCACTTGCCCTCCAAATAGCACAGCTGATAGAAAATAACATTAGAACAAGGCAGCTTGTGCACGTACCATGACTGTCTGTGTCTGTGCATGTTTGGTTAAAATGCACTTGTTCTTCACTCAATGAAGTGATGGTTAAGCTTCAGCAGGAGTTGGCTTTCAAGGTTCTTGCAGTGAAGCTGGGACAGTTTAGCAGTGAACAGGAGCCCTGCGTGACTAAAAAGTCTCTCACAGGCTGCAGACGCAGGAAGTTTGTGTGTGGTCATGTGACTGCATGGCTACATCTAATTAGTGAAACGGAGTCATGTGATTATTGTTGCTACGTCTGATTGGTGAAACAGTCATGCAGTAGATCCACTGGCGACTTCTTTCTGGCAAAAATATAGCGTATCTAATGTGTAAATGGAAAAAAGTAACGAGTCGAGTGTTGCCCAATGTAGCGGAGTAAGAGTAGTGTTTCTTCTTCACAAATGTACTCAAGTAAAAGTAAAAAGTATGATACTGTAAAACTACTCTTAGAAGTGCATTTTTTTAAAATAGTTACTCAAGTAAATGTAACGGAGTAAATGTAACTCGTTACTACTCACCTCTGATTCTGGACATGCACTAAACCAGTTAAAACCATACTAACCTAAAGGGAAATAGAAAATGGAAAGGGACAAACTGCAATGGTATCCTCTTATTGAAATGTTTATGCATTAAAAATATTAGCAGTTAGCATTAGTAATATAATGGCATCCACCACTTTTTTATACTTAATAAGAACCCCTAGGGTAAAATGTGCACTATTCTTATCTATTCTGTTTAAAGGGGTCATTGAATCAGTTGTTTACTGTCAGGGTCAGTAGGTATGTAATAATGTTATGTTTTAATGAACATTGAGGATTTCATCAAAGCAGTGTGTTTTCTCACATCACACCTCTCTCTGTCTCTAAACTACAGAGCCACTTGTACCGTATGCACAGAGTGGCTTTAAGGTCTCTACTGTTATCACTTCCACTTTAGCTCTAGAATTATTTTTGGGATCAGGACAGTACTTAAATATGCTAGAACCTATCCTTGCAGTACCTGATGTTCCTGCAACACTAAGTCCTTTACAGGCCTTAAAGGGAAGCTCTCTTAGACAACCTCCATGTTGTCTGTTATATAAGGGAACCATCCTCTCAGTCCTCCCAGTTGGAGACCATGTGATGTTACAGAGAGGGCTGGAGGACAGTGGTAGGTAGTCTTAAAGTCTATCCAAACTTCAGCATTAAGAGAGTAACATTGTCTCATTTCTCCCGTCTTGGGACCTGTGATTCCTGGGGTTCCCACAGACCTGGCATCCAAAGGGTACTCACAACAGCAAGATTGGTGCTAAAGTATATTATGCATTTTATTCAAAACAGACTGTGTCCAAATGAATATGTGCAGTGCATTTCTACTTTAAATAAATAACCAATAAATAATCCAATAAAAACAAGTAAAAGTGAAGTTCAAAATGATTAATAAATGCTGTAAGTTCCAAGAAAAAACGGCCTGAAATTGGGCTCTTTTCCATTATTCTCTCCTGCAAGCTCAGTGTGTCTTTCTCCCTTATCTGCCCAATTCACCTACTGGGACTTCAGAACTGAGCTGAGACACCAGCAAGTGTGATCTTCCTTTAAAATGTCTTTTGTCCCTGCCACCCAAATCAGTCATCCACCTGGACACACAAAGCCTGACTTGATCGTTCCACCAACATCCTTAGGCATCCATAAAGCCATTCTTCTTGCTCCCTGCGAGATTCTTCCTGATCAAATTCCCTCCTTTCCACCATGCTGGCACAATTTCCCAATTCTTTTCTTCCTTTTCTCCTATTCCCTTCCTGCTCAGATTTACTTTATCCCTTGTGATTTGTGCTAACCTCCCCTGTGCACGTTAAGCACATTTGACACATTCCCTTATCATATTGTCCATGGCATCATGATTTTTCACTGGCATGCACCCACACCCATGAAACCTTGCACTCCCATGGACCCCTATTTGCTTTGGTACAGAGCCATATTCTGCACATGGTAATTAATGGAAAGGAAATAATTTTTTGTGCATCTTTAGTATATTTCTACATTTATATCTCTCTATTATAAACAGTTTTTTGCAGATGTATAAAGTAATTGAAGATGGACTGGTACTCGTCTCTTCCACTTTCTACCTAGAATACCAACAGCAGTCCTTTAGTCCTTAACAGACATGAGGTTTTCGAAGTTTCATGATACTCCCCTACCTCCACTGGCCTTTGATCGAATGTTATTGGATTGCACCACTTGAAGGTTCAGGGAGGACCTACCTAGAGTATCTGCACCTTTTCTTACCGTACCAGTACTAATGTATCACTGTGCTTGACGTTTATTAGGATGCCCTCCCACTCTTCAATCAAATGGTATTAAATCATCAAACTACCACCAGTAATTTTTCCACTTCAAGCACTTACATATAGTACTAATACTATTACTATTATTAGAATAAATGACTTCTTCCAGCCTCACCTAAAACATGGCATTGGTTGAATCATATAAGTTGATTCTAGCTCTTTTCATAGTCCAGAATATGATTAACTGTTTACTAAGTGTCATTTTTTTATGTCTATGCAGTATAAGCTTAGGAATGTCTTTGTCTACTTACAGTGCCTCTTGTTGCATGGAGAGTTCACATGCTGCTCTCCAATAGATTTACTGAATAAATAAATAAATAAATAAATATATTTATATATAGTGACTTTGGAATATTTATTTAAATGAAATCCATGGCAATAACCTTGTGTGGCTTTTCTCTCTCTTTTATGTATGGAGTGGAGTTTGTAGAAGTTGAATTTGAACCCTGGATTGATGTGCTTTATTATCTGCTAGGTTTGTGCTCGAGTTTCATATTCTTCTTCTGACCTTGTGCTTAAAGGCTGATGGTGTCATTTTAATATTCAATATGATAAAGGCTATAATTATTTAAGAAAAGTCATTTTAAATAACTTTATAGCAAAAAAAAAGAAAAGTGAGCCTTGGTATAAGAAAAAAGTCACCTTTTAAAGTGTGCTGGTTGCTGTATTGTTATGTTCAGGCTAAGTTTCCTGTTGACGAACAAAAAAAGAAAACATGGTTCAGTACGAAAATGAACACTCCTACAAAGTCACGTACTCCTAAGCTAACAGGACTGTCAATCAGCCTAGTGGAACAGGGTAATTGTGGGTATTTAAGGTATCAACGTTTGTCACGACCCATTAGCAACTGGATGTAACCAGTCATGTTAAAGGTTTTCTGATTATGTAATGAATTCCTTGGAATTGTGTTCTAATCAATGAAGTGTACAAATAGAGCCTGACAGGCGCCCCTCCTTTTTAACGCTTGTACCCAGTTGGGGGTTGCCCATAAATTTCTTTCATAGGTTATTCTCCTCTCTGCAGATTTCCTGTTTTTATTTTTTACAAAAATTCTCACACCTTCTACCCTTCATGGAAAGGATTCTTAGCGGGCTATGATTTATTAAACAGATGTAGGAGTTTGTGGTTGTGTGTTGTACCTGTCACACATTAGTTGTGCCTTTCTGTCCTTACAGCCTCTCTGTAAGCAAGGTGTATAAAATGCAATACAATAAACTCCAATTATACTATAAAATTGTTAGCCTAACCATATTGTACACATAAACTATAAAGTTCATTGTTTCACATGTAGCCAAGGTTTTTATATTTCTCTTCAACCTACATAAAAAAATTAAAAAGTGTTATTTTTTGGGGGGCTTTATGTGACTTTCTGTTTTCCTTTTTTCAAATAAGTGATGAACCATTAAATAATACCTGATTATATCTTATTTACCATTTATATTTATGGACATGTGCTTTGAATTAGTTCTGATCCGTTTACTAGGTTTCTAAGACTGTTACAGACAGTTGCAAACACAAAATGTAGTCTTTGTCAAACTATAATCAATTTTTGGCAAAACTGTGCACAAGCCAAGAATTAACCCTGAACAGAATGCCCACCCATTGCAGGGCACACTCATGGAAACATCGACAATCCTACTTGGTCATATTATTATAACATTCATGTCTTGCACTGTGAAAGGAAACCATTATGGATACAAAGTAATCATGAAAACGCGCAGACAGTGGCCAGGCCTGGGAAATAAACCTGGATTCATGAAGAAGTCTGATACTGTAAGTCTCCAATAGGAGTCCATATTAATGTAGCCTGATTGGTTTTTTTTTTGGTTTTTTTTTAAGAGGATTTGTTTTTAATACATTGCTTATACAGTTCATACAGCTTGGCCACCTATTTTAAATTATTATTATATCATATTATTAGCTTCTTTTGTTTGAATGTTTACTGTAAGTATGTGTAGCAAGATGAAACTGATCATAAAGGCCAGTTTAATACAATTATTTAAACTTTTTAATATCACTTTTTCATTACTGATGTTCTAATTCTCTGGAGGTTTGTTAGATGACTAATTTGATTTTTGAAATGATTCATTAATGTAAAACTTATCTTTGAAAGACATAAAGTCAGTATTATGCTCTTTCAGAATTCAAATAATGTAGCAATTTATGCATGAGGCTTTTTTCCTTACTCATTCCAGGTTATGATTAATTTCTTTTGCCTAATGTTAATCTGTAATAATGCATATTGAGCTCTTTAAGCAACATACCCATGAGAAAGAATGAAACGTGATTAAAAATAGCCATTAAATATGTTTTTTTTATGAATAATTAGTGTTATGGCATCTGCAATTATCTGCTGTATTAAATATTCTCACCATTTTTTTTGGTCTATTTTGTTAGTGAGAGAAGGTTCTAAGATCTTGAACTTTATTCAGAAAACAAGTTTTTATTTAAAATCATTCAAGGAATACACATTAACATACTACCTTATACGGTACAGGGCCATATGCTGAGCTGAACCAACTGCTTTGTGGTTTAGAGTGCATCACCTTAACTGGCCTGGCACATTCCAAAATTAATCTAAAGAGTGTCTCTTTTCAGGGTAAATTTTGTATTTGAAGTGGTATGGACATGTGATAATAATTAATAATGACAGATTTTATTTATATAGCATCTTTTTCATGATGGGAAGAGACAATGAATATGTGGGAGCAGAGTGATGAAATGGAAGTAGAGGGGAAGAGAAAATGAAGGAGGCAGAAGTGGAGATAGCTGGAGGAGGAGGAGGAGGAGGAGGAGGTGCAAGACCAAGTTGTATGGAGAAGGTTGATTCAAGCAAATCAATCCATCAAAGAAGTGGGAAAAGATGAAAAGAAAGAAAGAGGAAGAAGATCGTATTTGTTTATTTGTTATTGCCTGTATAATTTCCATACTTGTACAACTACAGATTGCCACTCAAATGCACAACAACAAAAAATAATGAATCTCATAGGTATAATAAAACTAGTTGATTTTAATGTAATTTTTACATATGCATCTCATTAGAAGTAAAATATTTCAGATTAAAATTAATTTCTGCGAAGAATCAGAGAGCATGTTGTTTGCCCTCTACTTCTTATAGAATTTCTGTGACCCTTTATGTTTGCATAAATACTTTGCAATTCCTTTTCTAATAAGCTTTTTACTTTTACTTACCTTTATGGCTTGCTTCTAATTCTTTTTGTCCTTTTATCCAAATATTCTAGAATATAGTCTAGCTCCCTTTGACCCTACGGTATACTGGATTAAGCAATTTAGAGATTGTTCCTGCTTTGTGCCTCATACTGCTAGATAGGCTGCAGATCCTTGTGACAAAAAAACGGAACTTAAGAAGATTAGAGAATGTTAAATGCAATCTGACAAATAATTCTTACAGTTGTAAAAACTTTGGAATTACCTGGATTTCTGCAATAATTACAACAATGTGATGTTCACCCATGTCACAGTAATACACAATCATCTTAAAATAAAAACACAAACTATTCTACTTCTTCTTGTCAGTACTGAATACATCATTTAAACAAGGAGGGCAAACATAGAGTGCATGGGCTATGTATAGACCCCTTGATGGCTCTGGCTGGTTCATGGCCTAATGCGTCAGAATGAAGAGAGAAAAATGGCCTATAACCCTTAAGGTATAGTTTCTGTTTTAACTATTAGCTGTCCTTTCTGATTTTCTTTTGCACCATTTCTTAGTAACCAATAGTTATCACAGCATGAAGCAGCTGCAATAACATTTGAATTTGAAATGTAAAGTGGATTCTGAATGGTAAGTATTCAAGGAGAAGTAGACAACATCCTATTTTTATTGAAAAGTAAACTATACATTCATGTTCTTAATGGTGAAATTAAGTGGATTGAGCTCACACTGTTAATCTGGGGAGTCGGTGAACAGAAAGGAAGCAGGGTTTTGTTGCCTAATCTCGTGGAGCTAGATGTAACTCTCAAATGAGAATACACATCAGAGGACAACTGGTTAAAAAGCTTGTAGGGAACAGCAATGAAATCTACCACTGCAAAGGCTACACCCTCTGGGTTTCTTCCTAAAAAATGTCCCCAATTCCTCTAGTCTGTGCACTTTAAAATGCCAAGGTTTCAGGGAGAGAGTGAACGAAACAGAACAAAAAACTAAAGGCTAAAAGAAAATATAAAATTGCTGTTATTGATTCAGGAGCTCAGTATCACAAGGTAACTGAAGCTTAATGATAATTTTACATGGTAATTGGTGTGGTGACGGAGGAGAGTGACACATACAAACATTTACCACTGCAGGTACCTGGCCCCGCACATCTGAGAAGTGCTTTTGTCTACTGCAGTATCTTTCTGTCATTTTGACTATTGCATCACTACATGGCATAACATCAGGAAATAGAGTTTAAATAATCATTGTGGTCTATGTATATACTATGTGTTAAAAGAGCTGTGACTGATATTCTAGCATGGCATGTTTGCATTTCCAATTGGACAGTAATGCTAACATTTTCTTTACTTATTCAATTAGGCGTGCAGTCAGAAGGTGGGTACTCTGCAGCCTCGTCCATGCTTCTACTGGTGTCATAGATGAATTTAATTATTTGTGTATTTTGAGAACAGAATATGAATCTCGTGTAGCTCCTGAATCAATTCTTTTAATGTCAGTCCTTTCAACCTCCTATTGACAGAGTGTGAGACATTGTTAATTTCAAATACACATTTTGCAATTCATATTTTCACAAACATAGCTGGCAATTTTTTCATCGGCACCAACATTATCGCTGTAATTTAATATTAGACCACAAACACAGCACCTGGGGTAATGTATCGCTTACTTTTACTACTAGTCTATTGATGTCTTTGAAAGCCAATGTATAATCTGATGTTACATAAAGGTTTTTTCTTGGCAAATAGGTTATTTTAACACACACTTTTATATGTTTAATATTTGTCTTTTAGGAGACGTTCCACTGTAGACAGTTCATCATAATCAGAACTTTGCTCTTTGTCAATCCAGGTTATCAACAGGATCATTAATCTTTGCAGCTCAAAATCACTGTGTTTAGAAATATAATAGTAAGTGAGCTGTCAAATTGTTCCCACCTACTTTTAAGCAAATTCATTCATAATTGTCTCCAGATGTATATATTATATATCTAGCTCAACAAGACTTGTTTGCTACCACATTACAAGAAAACAAAAGTCAAATTATTAAACAATTTTGAGCTTTTATTATACATTGAGTCATTATGCTTCAAATCACTTAAAATGAACCATTTCATTACTATGCTTACCAAAGCAGTGAATATCATCTGCGCAGAAGGACTCCAACAATGCCTTGCTGAGTGAGCACAATGTTAGGCATATCCTACCCTACAACACAGAAGTAAGATATATAAGCAGGAGAGATGTTCTCAAGCATTTCTATTAATTGCCCATGGAAAGTGGGCTTTCCATTAACCAAAAGAAGAAAGCAGTGACAGACCTTGGTGATCCTAAATTTATTCAGGATCTTACATTTATGGTGGACATCAATGAGCAGTAGGTTGCTCTCAACACAAAATGGAAATTGGTTACAAACTTGTAATAGAGTTCTAGGATAATATCCATGCTTTTCAGCTGAAATTAAATTGGTGGGAGGAGTAACTTTAAGTGGACAATTCTATGCATTTCTCCTCCCAGAAATATGTCAGTGGCACAGGCAGGGATGACAACATGGATCGATGCAAAATCATATAACAGGACTAAAACAGAGTTTCGTTATGTTTTCTAGTCCTGAGCCAACAGGAGTTGAAAATCAAGGTGCTGCGTGTTATTTCCTTACCTAAACAATTAATTAATTTATCTTTCCATCTAGGCAATAATTAATTCATTCATTCTTTCAGTCTATATCTCTATCTACATAGAAATCCATGCATTAACTAATTATGAATACTCATTCACAAGTCAACATCAACCCATCTGATGTGCCAGTGAACCTGTAAATGGAACTGATTGATTTACAATACAAATCTGTGTTGAAGGGCAAATTTACTAAAGTACGTCTGAACACATTTTATCAGTGTCTTGGAAAAGAGTATCCAATGTGACAGCCTTTGCCTCAGTGATTTTGTGCATGTTTGGTGGTACCTGCATTTGTTTTCTGTTATGAACATAAATAAGTTAAAACTGCACCCTCGCTTGACACAGCAACACTTGAATGACATAATGAAAGTTGCCATTGCTTAAAGGCTTACTCCTGGTGACTCCTGATGAATTGGTTTAAGCCAAAAAATTCAAGGAGTCAGGGAGTAGCTTAAATCCATAAGCCTCCGTCCCACTTTGGTTCATTTTTTTGTATTTGAATAGTGCCGTGAAAATGCAGCAGTCTGAGACTTATGACTGTTTAGTTAGTAGACTATTAATGACAAGCACTGTCACTCAAGAGGTTTTAGAATTTATATTTACAGTATTTCCACAGTGCTCACTTAAATAGCATTTAGCAATACAAAGCAATAATAACCTTGTTTGTTTGTTATGTTCATAGTGATAGTCCAGCAAAAATTATTTGAATAAACCTTATATTTAAAATATTTAGGCACATAAAAAATAATGGTGTTGACTGGATTTTTGCAAGATGTTGACCTTGCATCCTTTATGTGAATTTTTTAACACTGTAGACCCCATCCCCTAATAAGTCTGCCACCTCTGGTTTAAACATTCATAGTCCAGGATGGAAAAGGTCTGTGAACCTCCAGGCTAAATTCTTTTCCAAAAGCTAATTCCAATCAATGTGATGAGAATGCATGTTTTATTCCTTATAATCATTTGTAGACTGTTTATTTTTTTATTTTTACTGAGACAGTTTTGATATTGTGGTCATGTGTGTCTATGGACATAATTATATGATGTGTAATGCATATAAAAATATGTTTTTATTTGACATCAGGCCCTGGGGTTTTTCAAAAACTTCACATTCCTTTCAAGCTTATCTCCACATTTACATTATAATTGTCTTATTGATTTTGTCAGTAGAAGATACATACCTGTGAGAGACATTTTCAAACCTACCAATCCTGACGCTTGGGACAAAAGGCAGGAGCAAAAAGCTATTTTTCTTTTAAATGTCTATTCCTGAGGTTAAACAACAACATAATTTATACATGTAGCACATTTTCATACGTACTTTTTGAATAGTAAAAAAAAAAATTAAATTACAAAAGTAAAAATAAAAATAGAAAAATGGAAAAATCCCCAACAATCAAGCAGTACTCAGGCACTTTTGAGTCACTAATGGTTATAACGAGAAAAATCATTGCTTGACTTAACAAATATGTGCCATGATCAGATGGGTAGGAGGAGGAAGGAGAGGAAAACAAAAACTCCAATCGGCATGAAATGCTGAAGAAAATAATCCTTTAGGGATTTTAATGATAAATGGCTGTAGAGACCAATCTGGGCATGCTTCGGTCATTAATGTTTACATATAATAAAGTATTCTAGGGTCTAGTGAGTCAGTAGTCTGCTGTTGTTAAGCATTTGTTTTGATTAGAAGCAGGGGTTGCCAATCTCTCCAAAATATTATACTACTAATATAATATAAAGCTAAGTGGAGCATAGTCTTGGATCTTGGTTACTGCTAGGAGTAGATAGATAGATAGATAGATAGATAGATAGATAGATAGATAGATAGATAGATAGATAGATAGATAGATAGATAGATAGATAGATAGATAGATAGATACTTTATTAATCCCAAGGGGAAATTCACATATTCCAGCAGCAGCATACTGATAAAAAACAATATTAAATTAAAGAGTAATAAAAATGCAGGTAAAAACAGACAATAACTTTGTATAATGTTAACATTTACCCCCCAAGGTGGAATTGAAGAGTCGCATAGTGTGGGGGAGGAACGATCTCCTCAGTCTGTCAGTGGAGCAGGACGGTAACAGCAGTCTGTCGCTGAAGCTGCTCATCTGTCTGGAGATGATACTGTTCAGTGGATGCAGTGGATTCTCAATGATTGACAGGAGCCTGCTCAGCGCCCATTGCTTTGCCACAGATGTCAAACTGTCCAGCTCCATGCCTACAATACAGCCTGCCTTTCTCACCAGGCGTGTCCAGGCGTGAGGCGTCCTTCTTCTTTATGCTGCCTCCCCAGCACACCACTGCGTAGAAGAGGGCACTCGCCACAACCGTCTGATAGAACATCTGCAGCATCTTATTGAAGATGTTGAAGGACGCCAGCCTTCTAAGGAAGTATAGTTGGCTCTGTTCTCTCTTGCACAGAGCATCAGTATTGGCAGTCCAGTCCAATTTATCATCCAGCTGCACTCCCAGGTATTTATAGGTCTGTACCCTCCACAAACAGTCATCTCTGATGATCATGGGGTCCAAGAGGGGCCTGGGTCTCCTAAAATCCACCACCAGCTCCTTGGTTTTGCTGGTGTTCAGGTGTACCATTTAACAAAGTCCTTGATTAGGTTCCTATACTCCTCCTCCTGCCCACTCCTGATACAGCCCACGATAGCAGTGTTGTCAGCAAACTTTTGCACGTGGCAGGACTCCGACTTGTATTCGAAGTCAGATGTATATAGGCTGAAAAGGACAGGAGAAAGTACAGTCCCCTGTTGCGCTCCTGTGTTGCTGAACACAATGTCAGACCTGCAGTTCCCGAGACGCACATACTGAGGTCTGTCTGTAAGACAGTCTACGATCCATGCCACCAGGTATGAATCTACTCCTATCTCTGTCAGCTTGTCCCTAAGGAGCAGAGGTTGGTTGGTGTTGAAGGCGCTAGAGAAGTCCAGAAACATAATTCTTACAGCACCACTGCCTCTGTCCAAGTGGGAGAGGGATCGGTGTAACATATAGATGATGGCATCCTTTGTTCCCACCTTCTCCTGGTATGCAAACTGCAGAGGGTGGAGGCCTCAGGTAGTGAAGCAGCAGGCACTCCATGGTCTTCATCACATGTGACGTCAGAGCGATAGGCCGGAAGTCATTCAGCTCACTAGGATGTGATACGTTTGGGACTGGGGTGATGCAAGATGTTTTCCAAAGCCTCGGGACTCACCCCTGTTCCAGGCTCAGGTTGAAGATGCACTGTAGAGGACTCCCCAGCTCCAGCGCACAGGCCTTCAGCAGTCGTGGTGATACTCCATCTGGACCCACTGCTTTGCTGGCATAAAGTCTCCTCAGCTCTCTGCTTACCTGGGCTGCTGTAATTGTGGGTGGGGGGAAAACTCTCTCCTATGCTGGTATCAGTAGAAGGATGGGTGGAGGGTGCAGTACTCCGAGGTGAGAGTTGGTTAGGGTGGTCAAACCTGTCAAAGAAGTTGTTCATCTGGTTTGCTCTCTCCACGTCTCTCTCAATGGTGGCACCCCGCTTCGAGCTGCAGCCAGTGACGATCTTCATCCCATTCCATACTTCCTTCATGCTGTTATTCTGCAACTTTTGCTCCAGTTTTCTCCTATACTGCTCCTTCGCCACCCTGAGCTGGACTCGGAGTTCCTTCTGTACGCGCTTGAGCTCATGCTGATCACCGCTTTTAACACTAGAATTACCAGAGCCTACGAAAAAACTCGTAGATCCGGCCCACCTTAAATCGCTTCTTAAAACCTTTCTCACCTCTCCGCCAGCGTCTTTTGTCATCTAAATGTACTGATAAAGACAAGCTGCCAGAGGCCGGCTATTCCATCCCCCCAACGACTTAGAACGTAAACGAGCTTTTCCCAGCTAATGCCTTGATTGATTATCTGGGAGTGAAGTGGAGTTTTAGAGTAGAAATAATAAGATTGTTATTTGGAACACACGCATTTCATATGTGTTGCATTTCTACAGTAATCTGTGTAAACACCTTGTTAAAACAGAAACGGTTTACAATATTCTAGTAGCAAATGACAAAATGTAGGCATAAACTATATAATGTATGAAGCCTGAAGTCCAAATATCAAAGAAACACTTTCACAAAAGGTACAAAAAAAAGCCACCGCCAAAAAAACCCGTCTTAGTGTGAGACATTGACATGACTTAACTATCACTGTTTCCGTGGCGTAACAGTATCAGTCACTGCCTGGAAATCAGAAGGTCATGAGTTCAATCCTGCACAACTCCCGTTTGAGAAGTGTTCTTATTTTCACTATTTTAGAATAAAATGATACATTTGATTTCAGTCTGTAACAGCCGGTGTAATTTATGATATTTGTAAAGGTTAGCTTTATTTTTTTTAAATTCACTTTTCATTGTCTCAGTCGCGTTCAGGATCCATCCCTACCGCCCCCCCACCTGACACTGCTGTTTTTACATAAAGACGCGCTATAGTTCTGCAGTGTATCACGATACATATGACCGCGTGTTTTTTTTCCCCCAGTATTGCCAGTCCCCACGTGTTGCTGTATGCTGCTTCTTTTGTACTCCAGGACATGCAGAGGAAAGCATAGTAAAGAGCAGTAACTTCAGCGCTATATGCAATCATCAGACACTCCCCATCTGATGCTGTTTTCACATAAAGACGCGCTAAAGCTCTGCAGTGTACTTGTGACTGCATTGTCGTACCAATGCTTGCGAACTGAAGTGTCTGCATGCACTTTTCGTGGCATTGTACGTGTATTTTTTGAGCATGCCCATGTAGCTCAAACACAGGAACATATGTTGATGTAAAAGTATAACAAAACAAGTGCACTTTTATTCAAGACTATAACCGAAGAAAAAAGAAAGCAAGTTACAGTAGGTGGAATGCTAAGAACTGCTGATTTCCATTCTGTGCTATATAACTGTTAACATTTGAATCTGATGATTGCATATAGCGCTGTCTGAGTTAGTGTGCCCAAGAACATGCAGGTGGCCAGTTGCTGAGTGCTACAACGCACATTTTAAAAAAAGAAAGAGACAAATATATGTGACGTTTTGAAGAAATCATTTTATGACGTGAATAGTACCAATCAGAAAACATCGTCGAAGTAATGCAATATTATTTGAAAACGAACAGCGTCAGGTTGGGTGTGAAGTTATACTGGCGCTGTTTGACTCAGATCAGAAGCTGAATAAGCTGAAAAAGCTCCTGTTCTGACTCTAAGTAAAAAAGCATGAATTAATCAACAGAAATAACCGCGATTGACATTTTAAAGTTAACGATTTACAGTGCATACCAATTTATAAATTCAATGTCCGTTTGAGGAAAAAAAAACACTTTCTTCAAAGCTGGGAATCGAACTCGCGTCTCTGTGGCACAGTAAGGCAGTGGTGCTCCAAGTCAGCAAACCGTCCTTATAACTTATTTTTTCAAGATCCATAACACACAGACAGACAGAGCACTGCGTAATACAGAGACAGACAGGCAGAGATATACAAACAAACAGGGAAGGCACATGTACTGAAAGAAAAAAAAAATCAACATGTGCGTTGTTTCTGCAGCACTGAATAAGCTCAGGCGCTCTAACGTCACCCCTCCCCCGATCTGACTCTCTAAGTAACAGCGCAAGTACAGACACAAATCAAGTGCATGTGTGTACTGTATAATATTAACAAAAAGAGCAGCTTACTACTGAAAACGGCAAATATAAGAGTGAGTGGGGATCGAACCAGGACTCTTGATTACACTTGGTTTGCGTCTGTACTTGCGCTGTTACTTAGAGAGTCAGATCGGGGGGAGGGGTGATGTTAGAGCGGGTGAGCTTATTCAGTGCTTTTTCTTTCAGTACGTGTGCCTTCCCTGTTTGTTTGTATATCTCTGCCTGTCTGTCTCTGTATTACGCAGTGCTCTGTCTGTCTGTGTGTTATGGATCTTGAAAAAAATAAGTTATAAGGACAGTTGTTCATGTTAATTGCAGTCTCAATTGTTAAAAAAATATTTTAAAAGGAGCATCCCACATGAAAATATAACGATCTCATTAACTGACAGTGCATACCAATTTACAAATTTTATGTCCGTTTGAGGTTAAAAAGAAAAAAAAGAAGTAACACTTTATCCCCAGCAGGGAATTGAACTCATGTTTGTGAGGCAGAGAAAAGCTACTCGGTCTGAGAGGCAAATCTTAGCACGCTACGCCACGGAAGCTGTTATATGGTGTGTGAAGCTTTTGTGGAAGTGTTTATTTGATCTTAGGAACTCGGGCTTTACACATTCTATAGTTTATGCCTACATTTTGTAACATTTATTACTAAAATATGAAAAAGTTTCTGTTTTAGCAATGTGTTTACACAGATTACTGTAGAAACGGAACACGCATGAAATGCATGTATTCCAAATGGCAATCTATTATTTCTATTCTAAAACTCCAGCAGTTCAGTCACTCCCAGGTAATCAAACAAGGCATGAGCTGGGAAAACTTAGTGAACGTTCTGCGACGGTGGGGGATGGAATAGCCGGCTGCTCGCTGCTCCTCTTAATCGGCACATTTAGAAGACAAAAGAGAGGTGAGAACGGTTTTAAGGTGGGCTGGATCTACGAGTTTTTTCGTAGACTCTGGTAATTCTAGTGTTAAAAGCCCTTTTCTTCTGGTTCAAAAGGCCCTTGATGTCACTTGTAATCCAGGGTTGTTGTTAGCATAGCAGTGTACTGTTCTTACTGGAACTACAATGTCAATACAGAAGTTGATGTAGTCAGTAGTGCAGTCAACAACATCCTCACACAGTATTCACACAGCATGATTTTCTATAATATTTGCTATTAATTTGCTATTAATCCAGTGTTTTCTCAACCCTTTTTCCATTGTGTACCCCTTTCGGGAATTGAAACGTTTTGAAGTGCCACCAGTTTTTTGGCCTTAAATTATTAAGTACTGAAAGTTTACCATGCTCAACTGAAGGTAGTATTTCTTTAATCACTCCATCCACCCCAATATTGCATTTGGAGATTTTAACAATTGATCACTGATAGTTTTTTGAGTGGACTCTTAATTTTCTTCTTGTGCACCAGATGCTTTTTTTTATTGAATTATTATTTTTGATGTAAGAATAGTGCCAAGTATGAAATAAAATTGGTATGGAATGGTCAATGCAGTACGTCACGTAAATTTTACTTTAGGAATCCTGCAGGAAGATTTTACAATATAATACAATCAATTGTACTGTACAATGATACATAATCAAGTAGATTAACTTGTATTTATTGTGGACATTAATAAATTTACATTAAAATTAACAACAAATTTAATTATATATGACTTGAAACTAAACATATTGGGCCAAATGAAGTAAACAAGCTGTATAGACAGACAGAATGGTCCAGGAATGGCTTAATGCATCTGTGCACATTGACTTTTACAGATCTATTTCGTGTTAATATGTTTATTTCTGTCTTTTCATCATCCATCGTGTTCTGGTAGCGCAAACAAGCTATCTTCTTATATAAATTTTTTTCAGAGTGTGAATTTGTGTGCATGCATAAGTATGTGTGTGCTTGTGTGCACCTTTGTATGTGCGTATATGTGGATTTAAATAAATTATGCATCTCAAAAACTACTCATGCAAAATTTTTGCAAATCAATAGGCCTGTTTCTATGACTAATTGGAGCAGAAGAAAATCTTTGTTCTATGTAACAATTTCAATGGCAGTTATTGTTGGACATATGGCAAACTATTTTTGAAGGTGTCACAGGTGGCTAGGGGGGGGTTTGAGCGACAAGGATATAGAGATAAGTACTGGACCAAACTGAAGGACAAACAACAGGCTTGGAGCATGAGAACAAGAAAAACACAATGTAACTTGTTTGAAAAAGATATACTGTAGGTCAATGTTTTCAGAAGTTATCATTGTACAGTACATAGATTTCCACAGACACACACACAAACAAATGCAGACACCATTATAAAATCAATGTTTTGAACATCATGGCTTCAGGATCTAAACTTAACTCAGTAGCAAACTTTTGACTCGATTAAATTAATAAAAATAGAAACCTTAAAAGTCCATAATTTTAACTTACAAAAATGTAACAGTTACATATGAATTCAGATCAAAAGAAGTTAATATGAGTTAAAATGAAAAAAAGAGGAAAGTAACTCGAAGTCACTGTGAAGGCTACACTTGCTTCACGGCTGCGCAGTCCAGCATTGCAATAACAATATTATTAAATTAACACTTACCAAGTGTATATATGGAAACACCTTTTCCCCATATACAATATTAAAGGTTACTTTAAGACAAAAAGAAAATAAGTGTTTTTAAACTATGGGTGTGGTTTGCCACATGATTGTGGAGTTAAGTTAACCTAGTTTGTCCATGCACAAATTTTGTGGCAAGTGCCCTCTATTTATTCAGTTTTTGCTGTAATGTGCAATCTGAGATGTGGCCTGTGAACAATGCGCTTGACACATCACAGACAGCTTAAATTTCTGTATGAAAATATAATAAATATTTCTCCTGACACCACCACCCCTCTCACAACCTCATACACAACCAAATTAATATTGCTGACAAAAAATGGACATGTAAAGGAAAGGGGAGAGAGGAGGGAATGGTACAGACAAGCAAAGGAACCACGGCAATACTTTGAAGTGTTGAAATGAAAATAACTATTGGGGCAATTATCACTATATTAATCTGTTATTTGAATTACATTTCACATGAGAAGTGCCTACAAGTTAAATAAAATCAAAAAGTCAGAGAAAAGAAAATAGCTTTTAATAATATATTTTCAGTAATGAATGTACTATTTACATCTCGTGCACAGCGTCAGTATTTTTTATATTTTTTGATTTTTATGATATTTTGGAAGTTTATTTAACTACTCATGCACTAATGTTATTAATGTACAGTTTTCTATAAATGTAAGTATGGCACAAAACCAGTCAAATCCAATCAACCAAAGTGAGACTTTGTAATTCAATCAAGTTTTGAGTATAGGCTTGCCAGATACCTGAGCAAACAGACCTAAACCAATGAAGAGTTACACTGTCATCATGGTTTTTTGACACGGGTTTTATATACAGTATAGAGCAGGAACCAACTATGCCAATTTGCTTTTGGAAAAAGACATAAATAAAAACTTACATAGAACTTTTTTTTCATTTATGTGGTTCCTTGATAGGAGATATTTAGAATAATGTTACATATGTTTAGCCATATACTGTAAGTGCATTTTATTTTAATTTTTACTATCATTTCTAACTATTCCACTGTATTCGCCAACTTAACTAATCACGGTAAATCTCACATACCCCAACAAACTTGTGGATAAACAAGACAATAATAACTGGCAAATTATATTATTAGCGTTCCTTTGGTGTCAGACTTGCAAGCTTAGGATGTGGCTTACAGGTGTGGCATTGACTAAAAATACAGGAAACAATTTGACTGTAACACCTGGAGTAACACAGTATCCGTTTGCTTTAAAGTGCAGGAGGACTTATCCAAGATACACTTATGTCAGTTCTGCCGGAGCCAATGATCATCCTGCCACTTCCGCCACCACCTCTACAAGAATCACCTGATACTCTGAGTCATTGTCAGTCTTGATCAGGAGCTCGTTGAAGTTGGAAGTCCTACAGAGTGAGCATCTTAAAATATACCATCTGGTGCCCAAAGTTTTCTTTTGCCTTGTACTGTTTGAATTTCAATGGATATTTGGGGTAAAATTTGTATTGCACTCATCATAACCTGAATGTATTCACATGTATTGTGAAAATTTAGTGCTGCTACATACTGTTCATGGTGTTTCAATGCAAGCCTTTAACCATACATACTATTTTCCAATACTTTCATTATATCCATTTTTGAAGCCACAAGTTTCCTTAAAGGGTCACAGGGGTGCTGGAGTCTATAACAAAAGTATCTAAAGTAAGTCAGAAACCAAAACTGAAATGGTCCCAGATTTACTACTGGTTGCCTTCACATCAGTCAGTCTAACATGTATTTTTTGCAACGCAGAAGGAAAGTGAAACATCCAATGAAAACCCTCTTTAAATGCTGAGTCATCCATTTCCCGCTAAAATTGTCAATATATAGCCTGTAGTGTTGGAGGCAAAGTAATTATAACATTCATCCATTCATTTTCCAACCCACTGAATCTGAACACAGGGTCACGGGGGTCTGCTGGAGCCAATCCCAGCCAACACATGGCGCAAGGCAGGGAACCAATCCCGTGCCAACCCACTGCAGGACACACACACACCAATCCAGTGTCAATCCACCTAACCTGCATGTCTTTGGACTGTGGGAGGAAACCGGAGCACCCGGAGGAAACCCACATAGACATGGAGAGAACATGCAAACTCCACGCAGGGAGGTGAACCCGGGTCTCTTACTGTGAGGCAGCAGCGCTACCACTGCACCACCATGCCGCCCTAATTATAACCTACCTATTCTAAATCATAAATGTACAGTATGTAGTAAATTTGTGGTTATTGGATACCTTCTAAAATGTTACAGTAAACTGAATTATTCTTCCAAATTGAATAAAAGCCTCCACAGAATTTTGTGCTACCATTTTTCACTTAAACAGTTTTGTATGTACAGTATAAAGTATCATATGAATACAGTGTGACCATTTTTACAGAAGGCATCCCCTGGGAAACAGATGCCATTAAACTGACCAATTTCTATTACAGCTACATTTTCTGAGCACTTAGAGCAACACCTACTGAGGTCAAGATTCTCTAAGTTAACTTTAAAGATATGGAGCACCATTTCAAAAATTGCCATAATTGTATGAAGTAATTTGCATCATATAGTTTTTTTAATATTATCTCTGTCTTTTAGATGACATGTTTGAAAAAATAATTTTATGTTATGAGCATATTCTAGGACTGTTTAGTAATGCCTTCATAGTAAATATGAAGTTTAAGTAAAACACAGTCCTTATCCAAACTAAATCTCTATGTCCACTGTTTACCAACCTGTGAGGAAAGTCACACTTTAATCTCTCCGTTCTTTTATTTTTTTTCCACATATGGTACACAGTGCTAGATGAAGTTCCTGTACTCTTTATCTCCAGAAGGAACTGGTCATGTGTCCTGTTGTCATATGAACAGAAGAGTGGAACTCTCTGTCCTTTGACTGACCTTATTGGGTAAGTCTTCCACCTTTTAACAGCAGGTGTCCCTAAGTCTAAGTCCATACCCTAGAAAAGAAAAAAATATGCTCTGAAATATCTGGTGTTATGATCTTTAGCAATTAAAAGATATATGTTTTCATCTTAAACTCCTTTACTTATAGTCTATTGTGTCATAAACTCCTTTCATGTTATTTGGAGCTCTGTGTTACCTTAAGAACAAATGTTCCACAATGTCCTTTACAATTCTTCCATCAAAATTGTTTAAGAAGCATTTGAAAACTTTCTTCTTTGGTGAATTCCTGTGTAACCGATGTTTGCTCTGAGGTTTTGTAAACTTGGAATTATAATTAGCTTGTATTTTGTTTCGAGCTCTTCATTTGTCATGATCAATGTTGAACCCTTGTCCTGTAACAATTGTTCCCATAAAGTCCACCAGACTAATGTTTACTTGATTATGTCGACTCCTTTTGTAAGTTGCTTTGGATAAAAGTGTCTGCTAACCAAATAAATGTAAATGGAAAAATGTCCCCATTTGAAAGCTTAAAACACGTACTGTTGGAGTAGAATTCTGTATTGTCTTCAATTCCTAGTCTGGCAGAGATACCAGTCCTGAAGAAGCTCACCCCAATCTATTGGCCTCCCACTACTACCTGCTGGTTGTCAACCTAGAAGGCTTAAAAATGGGGGCACTAGCTTTTAAAATATAATTATAAAATATAATATAATAATATAATTTAAAATATAATTCTTAACAGTTCCAAAATGACTCTCTTTCTTGTAGGCAATCCTCAAGCAAACCAGTCCCAAACACTATGCAGAAAAATTGGGAGTGGTCTTCCCTAGACTTTCCCGTATACTCAGATATAGGAATAGATATTTGAGGAGTAAATCATAAGACAATGATTAGATTTTTATATTATGTACATTAAAGAACCATCAACAGTAAATCAAATTAATAATACAGTGGAACTTCGTTTGCGAGCATAATTCATTCCGGAAACGTGCTTGTAGTCCAAAGCATTCATATATCAAAGTGAATTTCCCCATAAGAAATAATGGAAACTCAGATGATTTGTTCCACAACCCAAAACTATTCATATAAAAATGATTAATACAAAATATAAAGTAAAAATACATAAAACAAATTAACCTGCACTTTACCTTTGAAAAGAATCATGGCTGGTGTGAGTGAGTTTCTAAACTCTTGTGGGATTGCACCCAATGGGACGACACGTGGAAGAGCATCCCAAAGCATTCGCAGTCTCCCAGCGCTGTAGCAGTTCACCGTAAAAGCGAATCTGAAAAGATCGCGGACATGCTATATGTGCCTGCCGTCGATGGGTGATACAAGGAACAAGGAACATTATAAATGTGCAGGGCCCTGCCTGACTGCTGTATCTGTGTATAAATAACCGCACTGTTGCTGTTTCAAGCTGAATAAAGCTGGTGTTGCTAAAGTACTGAGACTCAGCTTCGTGTTTTAGGGTGCAAGACAAGAACTTGCACGTCACAGCACACACGCGCGCGCGAGCACACACAGTCACAATGCTAATGCTGTAGTAAACAGTATACGCTCGTACAGATGTTGACTATATGAGTGAGGCACGCCGACTCAGACGGAGAATAGGAGACGATTGTCCACAATCCCGCAGCGAGAGAGAGAGAAGAATCATCAGCTCAGTTGTGATCACATGACGCTCAGCAGACAAAGCATATACATACTACTCGTACTGCAAGACCTCGCTTGTTTATCAAGTCAAAATTTATTAAAAATTTTTGTTCGTCTTGCAAAACACTCGTAAACCAAGTTACTCGCAAACCAAGGTTCCACTGTATATTGAACAGTTATTATAAAAGTAAAGTTAAATAAATCGAACTCTGCATCTGCATGAATAAAAGGTAAAGTACCACTTCCAGTTAATGGAAATAGCCCAAAAGTTGATAGAAATCTATGTTTTGTACCTAAGATTTGTATGCAAAGCTTGGTTGACCTAAGTGAAAGCGTATTCAAGTTATCTTGTTTACATACATACACACAGACATAATTCCAAAAATGGTATTTTCTGACTCAGGTAAGTCTAAAACGTTGAGATTAATTAAAATCTTGAAATAGAATTTTTGGACGATTACAAATACTTTCCCTATACTTTGTATATGAGAAAGTAAAAACAGAATCCAAATAAATACAGAACAAAATGATCCAGAAGTCAGCAAAATCCAAATACAGGAAACAATACCTCCCATGAACTTCAATGAGTTACATCACACAGGTGGATCATGAGCAAGAATATAGGGTGAAATCTGCCATACTGTATCCTCACTTCTTATAATAGGATTTTACTTTGTTGTGCAAAAGGCTAAATAAAAATAATAAAAGCAAATATGACTACTATATACTGTAGGTGGCATATATTCTATAAAATTTTTAAAAAGGTGAGGAAACAAGATGTTGATATGGTATAGTCAATTAATATATACTGCACTGAGTTGGACTTTTAATGCAATCTTTACTAATACAGCAGCTATAATTTTAACTTGATCTTCATATAAAAGTAGCACATACTGTTGCTCATGGTCTAAGATGACAAAGCTGGTATGTTAACCTAGAGTATTTATTTAAAAGTAACTTAATAACAATTAACTGTATTTGAACTGTTTATGACGTTGTCTTTGATTTTTTCTGTTATAATTTAATGTGCACCCTCCAGAGGATTATTTTCATCTTTCGGTGAATTTCAGCAAATTTCACTCCCTCTACTCAAAGAAATCTCACTGCGGTGTGTTCTTCAATAATGATGCAACCATGCAGTGGAGCACCAATGTTCATTTCACCTTGATTTCAATTAGAATAACAGCACAGCGCTGCTCTGTGTCTTTTCAAACTATCCATAAGCCATTGCGAACATGTTGTATTGCGTTAGCTTCTGTCCATTATGGTTACTGCATAATTTTCAAATTGCCTTTACTTTTTGATTTACTCTCGTACATAAAATACTGATCTTATCAATAACTAAACAAGAAAATGTTTAAGTTCAACAGTGATTTAATTAGTATAACCTTCTACAACCTTAAGGAAGTACATACGGTATACATCAAAATATATTTACTAATATAAAACCATTATTTTATTAATGGCCAAAATATAGCTGCATTTCCATGACTTTTAAAAGAAAGAGTTGGGGATGGTTTGCATTTTGTAGATATTGATGGACCTAATGAGGCTGGATAACAAAGCCATCATTCTCACATTTCCTTCATTTTGGTCATTAGGATTTCTTGTCTGGCTCCGGGTCTGCACCTGATTACTTTCTCTGCAGATCATTTCGGCTATAGCACAGTGGTATTACCAGATACTTGATTCTTTTATAGGTAGAAGTATTGTTAATAAAGCTAAAATGACATTCTGTCAATCCAAAGTATCCATCAACGTATCGAATAGGGTCAAAAGCTCCCATTTCAAAGCTCTGATAGACAGCTCACTCAGCCAGTTCTTCCCGGGTTAGATGATTGCCTACATATGCCTACTGAAAATGGACACTTATCGAACAGACAATATATAATGCTCTGTTAAAAGAATTGAAAACTGCAAAAGAGAAATGTGAAGATCTGGAGGTGCTTTAAAGATATTTTTCATTATTTTGATCCCCATTCACTATTTTTATTTAATTGTTTTTTTGGTGGTAATATGGTAGAACAATTATTGGTGTGGTTGTTTGTGGAGTCCTGGGTTTGCATTCAGGTACCCTCATTGTTTGTATGGAATTCCATTTCCTTTTGTCTACATGCTTTTCTCTGAGTGCTATACTTTTCACTCCTACATCTTAAATACAGGCATGTTAGGTTAAATGAGAACTCTGGCAGTGAATCTGGGACTGGATTCTGTACTGTATGTAATCTGTATGTTATGTCATTTTGGCATGTGATGAGACAAGCAAAACTTGGTATTTATCAATGAGAATGACCATGTTTATCTTTGATAGACAGATAGATAGATAGAACTGTTTGTCCAAAGAATGAAATTTGGCTTTATAACCGAAGTTCAATGAATAAATATGCTGAATAATTTGTTGGCTGAAAGTCCTCAGTGTTAGTGTGTCAGAGAAAGTGTTGTATTCTTCATAATGGCACTCAGTTTGTTGTTCATTTTTTCATTTGTTACTACCTTTACTGGGTCAGGGTACATCCCATAACTGAGTACGCCTTTACTTAAACAGATTGTTTATTTCTTTGGACCTCTCTTGAAGGTGTCAGTAGCTCAAAACACAACAGCATGGAAAACTACACTGGCCACCACAGTGTTTTATAAAATGTAAAGGATGTCACTACACCTATTAAAGGAGTACAGCCTTCTAAGTAAAAAAAATGTGTTCCTCCCTTTCTAATATACCTTATAATTACCTTAGGAAAGGCAGATCTTTGTATTGCAAGTTTGTAAAAAATCTGTCCGGTACATTTGAAATTGGGGAATGGGTTTTCTGCTGGTCAGCAGTGACTTGAAGTAATTGCAACTATCCAAGAGAAACTTTACTTTCAATTTCTGCCCCAATAAAAAGCTAAATAACAATAAATATTGCTAAAATTTGATATTATAAAATTAATTATTTTTTATTAATTGATTTTTCATTAGCATATTAATAACCTAAAAAAAACGAGTCTGATGCTATACTCAGAAAGCCATGGCGGAGAAGCAAACATAACATCCAGCCAACATGATACTGAAGAAAAACATTGAACTGAAAGGGACAGTGTTAGTGTTTTTGGTGTGATTTTAGTGGAAGGTGTAGTTATTTAAACCCTGAAAACATTTAAGGCACATATAAAGTAGAGGAAAGAGGGGCAAGACAGTTCCTATGAGGGGGTGATTCCCTCTTTTGATCCCCCTTCCTCCATTGTTGCCAGGCCTATTGTAAGTAAATTCTGAAACAAATAAATAAGAAACCAACCTGCTCAAGAATTTTTTGTTTGTCTAATGGCTTTACCCTGAAATAAAACCACTTTAGCTCAGAAATAAAACCACTATGAGTTTCACATTCACTCAGACTTTTCAATCTCTTTCATAAAATTTTAAAATTAAATTTGATCTGCTGTGTGGGTTTCCTCTGGGTTCTCCAGTTTCCTCCAATTCTCCAATGTGTTTGGAGTGTGTGTGTTTGCCCTGTGATGGACTGACATCAGGGATTATTCCTGCTTTATGCCCTGTGCTGGCTGGGATAGATTCCAGCACCCCCTTGCGACCCTCATCTCGATTAAGCATGTTGGAAAATGACTGTTTGATCTAACAATTTTTGAAATATATGAAGTAGTTACATTATAATAATAAATATACTACAAGAACGCAAGAGTAAAAAAAATTAAAAATAACTTTAGTGGTGTCCGTAATAATGTTTGTTTGCTGAATGGTTCCAGGCCAAAGTAAAAAAAATAATGTGTAACTTAAATATAAGCCTTTTTAATTTTGTATAATGAATATGCCTACCAAATTAAACAGACTTGCTTATACATAAAATATATTGTGTTTTTCTGAGATATTTGGCCATTTCCAGTTAAACAGAGTGCTTATAATTATGCTTCTGTATAGCTCAACCTCTTTGCTGGTACTTCTTTAAATTAGTAATATTTCACAAGAGTATTATTAATTACATTTTCTGGTGCTGCTAAAATATTATACACATAGGACAAAATTATCCCAATCTTCTTTAAAACACTAGTAATTATATACGTCCAACTATAGGGTCAACATATTTCAGCTATAAAATTGCTTTTTCTTTGGAACTCATTTATTAATGTTTCACTGTAATAAGCTTGCTTGGCTTTTGCTTCTGTTCTGTTGTCTACATGATATTGTAATGTATGATTTTATGATGGGCCTTTTGTTCACATAGTTCTCTGAATATAGTAGGGGTGAGGCCTTAAAGCGTTTAAACATTCTTTTGGGAATCTTGTATTAATTGTATTATCCATTGTAACATGATTTTTCAGGTTATTTTTTAAAAATGTCCTTTTTTGTAACACTTTATATAAAAATGAAACTAAAAGCACCTAGAATATACAGCAAACTAGACAAAAATGCATGCCTGTAAACAGTTTGCCGGGAATGTGTAAAAGAATCTGAAAATACCTACATTTAGTTTGTTGTGTTCTCTGTCACTGAAGGCACTTGCTAATCTAATGCATAAAATAATCTTTTCATTCATGCATAAGTGGTTTCTTCAATGACAAATACATTATGCCATCACTTCACAAGTTTAAAGCTGTGATGCTTATTATTAGCTTTAATTGCTTTATCACTGTTAGAAAATGAATTAAGTTTTGCAGTATGATTTCATACCAAACAGTAAGATGAATTGTCATCCTGTCCTTTGTTGGTCTGTGCTTTGTGTCCAATGCAGGGATGTACTATGTACAATTGCCTGCGAAATATAAAATGGGTTGAACATGTGTAGATGAATAGACATTGCAAATAATTTATTTTGTAGGTATTTCTATCTGTGTGGAGTCTGCATATTCTTCTTTTGCCATTATGGGTTTCCTCCCACTGGACTTGTAAGTGAAATTGACTGATGACTCTAAATTGTCCAGATTTGAATGACTGTGCGTATGTGTGCAAGATTTTGTCCTGTCTTGGACTCTTGTCTCATGCCAAATAAATCAATAGTCTGTGTCTCCCACTGAAAATAAAATGGAAAAACTGGGTTCATATGGCGCATTTTGTTTGGCATTATTTACAGTACTAAAGTTCTGTGCTGCACACATATGGAAACGTGTCAGGTTTGCCTATGTCCTCCGAGAGGCGCTATACAATAAAAATACAATTGACTTTTATGTTTTTCCACTTAATTTTAGGAAATCATAATGTAATTAATTAAATAGATATGTTAGAAACAAACACTCATTGATTATTGGGATTATTTGCCACATAAATTTTACTTGACTTAAGCTACATCATTAACTATAGTATACTCAGTGTAATAAAATCAGTAATAATGAAATAAAATGCTTCTCTTTGTTATAAATGACAGGCAGCTACAAATACATATCCATACTGTACATAAGTTTAATCAATAATGTTAAAGCAAAACATTTGAATTTATCTAGCATCTGTCATCAAAACATCAGTCAGTACATGCTATTCCTTTATTTATATTGTATTTCTCTGCCAGATGGGTATGAGTAAAGAACTATATCCCCAGCTACTGAGATAAAAAATATATGAGTCATGTGCTGTGTGAAAGTACAAAAGCAATCCTTCTTATTGCAGCTGATTGCATGTCCCAAAGATAAACTCTTTATACATCAGTGTACAGCTTGCACTGGCCCTTACGAATTTTTGAGTGACCTCTTTCAATTATTTATCACTGTGAGTGTAAACAATTTGCAGTACTTCTCTCTTCTTGGTCTGTGTTCCTGATCATTTTGTGTGGTTTCCAGCCAAAGTGATTAAAAAGGGGCCTAGTGGCAGTGGTTATGGAAGTCAACATACATTTGAGATTTCATAAAATGCCTTTTAGACGGCTAAGATTTCATTTTAACATACACTGAAATAGATTCCTGTCTATTTTAAAATACCCTACATTTCATTTTGAAATACCTGCAATGCATTTTAGTATATCTCAATGTATATAAAAAAATAGATATGAAATTGTTTTTCCCATAGGAAAATATTACTGCTCAAAGGTTGATCTTTGAAGACTCATGAGACTCAAAAGAGATTCTCATTTATGTTGCATTTAAGAATCAACTTTGTCACAGATATTTCTCCTAAGAAAAAGGAGACATGAGATACAACTGAGATAAAAGTAGTGAAAATTGAGAATTTGGTTTGAAAAGCATGGTATATTTTGTGAGAGCTCTGTCTAGTCTTGTTTTAATCTCATCAAGACTTCAGAATTTTTTTACATATTATTGACTGATGCCTTTATCAGTGGACTATGGACTGATGCCTTTATCTAAGGTGACTTTTCAGATATGATCAGTTACATTTCTTTTCTTTTTTTAGTTGGAGCACAAGCAAGTGAAGTGACTTGCTAGCAGGATTTGAACCCATAACCTCAGAGTTTGAAGTCTAAAGTCTCATCCACTACACCACAATGCCTGCCTTTTCTTCTAGAATAAGTATGATCTAATTGGAGCATAGCAATATAAATTAGAGCAACTAATAGTATTAATCGGAAGTAAGGAGTACAGTTTTGTAATCATAGTAAAGCGTTTTATCACCATAAACAACTATACATACATCCATCCATCCATCCATTTTCCAATCCGCTGAATCCGAACACAGGGTCACGGGGGTCTGCTGGAGCCAATCCCAGCCAACACAGGGCACAAGGCAGGAACCAATCCCAGGCAGGGTGCCAACCCACCGCAGCTATACATACATTTTACTGTATATTACTGAGCACAAAATGCTGAAAAAAAGAACACACTACTTGTAAAATGTGAGTCCATTCTGTGACATTACTGAGATCTCTGCTGAAACTGAAGAGGTGACACTAGTGAGAACACTGGAAAATCTGAGAAGCATGAGACAAAAGAAAATGTCTCCATTTAATTTCTTTCTAATCTCATTGTTGTCTAGGAGAAACCAAAAAGATATTAAGGAGATCTCTTTTTTTGTTTTTTCATTCCTATGGCTTCTGATATCCATAAATGTTTTTGTGATTTCAAAATGAATTTCCAAAATTAAGAAAGCAAAAGTGGATTTATTTTTTAAGATATTTCTAAATGTTGTGTCCAGCCACTACACCTCAAATATCTTTGAAACTGTGAACCCAGATTTTTAAGACCTAATATGTCACTGGAAAACAATTTGTCACAAGATTAACTAGCAAATTTTAAGCAACCTGCCCAGCTACCATACTGTGTCATTTCCAGAAAACAAAATCCATGCCAACTAGCCAACACAAAAGGAAAACCAGACTACAAATGCACCACAGTGAAAACCAATAACTAAAAATTTCCATACTTAGTCTGAACCTGTCAGACAGGGGTGAACAGAATGGGGCAGGGAGATCCACACCTAGTTCATAATCACAAGTTCAGTGAGCTGAACCATCATTATTATTAGCAAAACAGATTGATTGATTGAAGTATTCCCTCTAATTTTTCAAAAAATGTCTTAAATCGCAAAATGAAAACTATTTTTATTGTTGGTCGTTGTATTTTTCACATTTCCTTTTTCTTCAATTATGTGCTACAAAAAAAACCCAAAAAGGTCTCACAAAATGCTGACTCTCCACCCTTTTTTATACAAAATGATGCCCATGATGTCACATGTGTGGCAGTGTCACTCATGGCGTGGCAGTGCACCAGCCCACGATCTGTAGCGAGTTCAATAGTATTATTAGCATTAACATTTCAAGAACTTAAATCAAAACACAGGGAAAGAACAAATGTTCTAAATGTTGCTTAAAAACAGTGAAAACTGTACATAAATACCCTCAGTGCCTCCAGATCTTTTAACTGATTTCTAATCCAAGCTCACAGATGTTTGAAACAAAAGTGTGAGTCCACAGCAAAATAGTGTGGTTATGATTTTCTCCTCAGGATACTGGCAGACCTGCACTCTCTCATTGATTGCAAGCAGCCATGCAACTGGCAGCATCACAATGGTTACCATGGAGATCAGAGCTCAATATAAAGAGTCAGTAGTAACCCATTATCACATACAGGTTAGACTTCCTGAATGTCAGAAAAGCAATTCATGTAATAAGGTTTTAGGTTTAAGATCCTTTTTGGCTCAATCGGTGTAATTTCTTGCCATTTTTTAAAACATTCCATAGAGTTCCTTTTAAAATCATATGATTTGCACATGAAATCTCCTCTATGGCAACTAATGATTAGTTTCCCGTGGCTCTAAATGAAAATCTTAAGTGCCTCAATCAACACATTTATTTACATGAAACAGCTGGAAGTACCAGTAAAACACAGAATGAATGGATTAACATTTTCAGAAGAATAATCCTGAAACATTTTACAAAATAAATATCACTTGATTTTAAGTAAATGGGATGTGCTAAGGAAGAAACTGTTAAAGTCAGTTTCTTGAAAAAGAAGACCTATGATATTTCATTTAAAACTATGAAAACTATTATTTATCCAAATAATCTAATACCTGACTTGTAAAGCCTGAAAGTTAGCAAATATTTCCATCTGTTTAGTCATCTATTTTTTTGTCTGTTTCCTTCACTCGAGGGCTTTGGTGTACCATGGCTATCCCAGCTGCATTGAATGGCATTAGAGAACCAAATGGGAAAATCTCAACGATCCAGAGGTGCCAATTACCATATTCACATCTTTGTGATGTGGGAGAAAAGTGCTCGGAACAGAGCCATGTGGGAAAAGAAAAAAGGTGTAGACTCTACTTCAACATCATTAAACATTAATCTCCTTTTACGGAAACTAATGATTAGTTTAATTTATTATTTATTATTATTTATTAGTAGCTTTAATGATGATCAGGATTCAGAAGTTAGCCTGCAGGGAGACCTATTGAAAAGAATGGATACATTTAAATATCTGGGATCAGTGATAGCATAACATAGAAAATTAGACGAGTCTAGTGTGGATTGGAAAACAAATTGAAGAAGGTAACAGGAGTATTGTGTAATCGAAGAATTAAGGTGAAGGTTAAAGGTGAGTTTTTTAAGGCAGTGGTGAGACCAGCACTGTTACATGGAGCAGTGACATGGATAGTAAAGGGAGTACTGGAGAAGATGTTAGATGTGGCAGAAATGACAGAATAAGAAATGAGAATCAGATTTGCAAGGAAAGAGGGATAGATATCTAAGACAGTACAGGAGAGTGGGTTGAAATGGTATGGGCACATGATGAGAAGTGACAATGAATATGTGGTCCAAAGAGTGATGTGAATGGCGGGGATAGAAAGTGAAGGAGGACAAAGTGAAAGTGGTCAGACAGAGTAAAAGAAGAGCTGAAGGGAAAGGATCAAGTACATCAAACCCTTACAGAAGTGGGAAAAGATGATGAGTAAGAAGAAGAAGAAAACTTCATTTCAACAGTAGTTTCAGTAGTTTGTTCCACAGTCTCACACCTCTTTCCATAAATATGTGCCCCCTGGCTTCAGACCTAAATGCACTTGCTTTTAATTTCCATTGATGTCCTTGAGTACATGATTCACCCTTAAGCTGAAATCATTATGCCGTTGAGTATTTTAAATACCTGGACTAGGATCCCAAGGAAGTCTCCTATGCCCAAGACTGAACAAGTTTAATTCTCTGAGTCAGAGTAGGACATGTTCTTAAATCCAGGAATGCACTTGGTTGCTCTCCTCTGCACAGCATCAAGTGCTGCCATGTCTTTCGTATACAGTGGTTACCACAACTGTACACAAGACTCCAGATGTGGTATTAATAGTGCATTAGAGAGTCTGAACATAATATCCCTTGACTTAAATTCATCATTTTTTATGATAACTGCTTTTGTGTATTGCTTAGTCGATGAGAATGTTGTGTCCTCATAAACCCCAAAATCCTTTTCACAGGTTACTACCTGTATGATAGTGTCTCCGATCTTGTATTTATAATTCATGTTCTTTTTGTCCATGTGTAGCACTTTGCACTTTTTACATTAACTGCACTTTCCAAGTGTTCACCCAGTTCTGAAGCTTGTCCAGGTCTTTTTGAATTCTTTTTGATGCCTCTTTAGTGTCCTTCCTTCCAATTTTAGTTTCTTTTGCAAATTTTACAAGTTTACTAACTATACCATAATCAATGTCATTAATGAACACCACAAAAGGTAATGTTCCAAGGTCAGACCCCTGAGGGACTCTACTGATGACCTTGCTCCATGTGGAGCATTCTCCTCTTATCTGTACTCTTTTTCTCCAGCTGCTTAACCAACTAGAGATTCAGTTTTGTTGCACTGCAGTGCGTCCTTGGTGCCAAGATATTGCTCTTCATAATCTAGTTGTTTTTTAATGGACATATATAATGTTATGTGTAGATGAACAAAAAACATTTTTATAAGTCATACACAAGGCTGGACTTTTGGTAATTGCTGTTTAAAAACATTATTTTGACTTGAGAAGATGGGAGAAGTTCCAAAGAAATCAAAAAGTAAAATTTGTGTTTTTCAGTATCAGAAGCATCCCTTATCATTGTTACATCTATGCGAACAAACATTACATGATATTGCAATTTAAACTTTTTTGTGTTTATTTCTCACTAAAAGAAGAGAAAAGCCAAGCAAAATGACACCTTTTATTGGCTAACTAGAAAGATTACAATATGCAAGCTTTCGAGGCAACTCAGGCCCCTTCTTCAGGCAAGATGTAATACAGAAACTGAAGTTTCCTATGTTTATATACACACTCTAGGACAAGAAACAACATTGGTAAAAATTTAAATGAGAGATTTTGAATGTAAAAAATTAATAGATTCATTCAGGCTAGGGTTAATTTAGCAAGAGAGAAAAGAACAATGTATTGTCAAGATCTCTGGATAAGATAACTGTCCAACAAAGTCTTTTGAAGTTTGTAATGAGTTTTTTCAAAACAATGTGGGTCTGTAGACAGGTTGTCTGTTATTCTGAGAGATGTAAACAATCCTCATAACTACTCACTAAAAGAATAAATGTCAAGGTAATTTTCATTTTCATATTGATCTTCAATATGAAAATGAAGCCAGGATTTTGACTTTTAATATAAAGTTAATTTTGTTGAAGGTGAATGCAGTTTTTTTTTAAATTTTTTTGTCCATTCATGTGACCCACACACTGTTTTTATGTTAGGTAATGTTGTATTTAGTGATTTGTTTTAATTAAAAAGCATATCCTTGAGTGGCTTTCAAGTGCACTTAATAAGGAATGAGTCCAAATGCGTAGCAAAAAATTTAAACCCACCAAATATGTTCATTTCCAATTTGTACTGAATTGATTCATGTCTTGAGATTCCTCATATATTATGACAGTAATTATTTGAATAGTTTTCACAAAAAATATACTTTTTTGAGACTCCACTATTTGACAATGCAGCTCAGTTACTAACTGTCCAAGACAAATGCCTTGTATGTGTAAATATAATAAAGTGATTCCTTTCCATTTAAATCATTTAACTTCTTCACTAGATACCTGATAATGTTTCACCCTCAGTGGCATGGTTACTGGTAGCCAGGTTCCAGAAATGTGAGGATACACAAGTATTGTGAGAATAGTTTGAGCACTCAGGAGAATTTTTTAATAGTTAAATTTTCTTAAGCAGTCAGGCAGACATATGCAAATTTATTCTCATCTTTTAACTGGTTTATTAGTCACAACAGGTGTAAATTGGTAAATTCATGGGCAATCAAGGACCATAAACTTATTAAAACTAAATTTATACTTTACTTTTATAATTGTAACAGTTTTGAAATGACAAGAAGATGCAATGGTTAATGGCTCTTGATGGACACTGTGGTCTTTAAGAAACTTAATTTAGTCAGTCAGTCAGTCATTTTCCAAACCGCTATATCCTAACACAGGGTCACGGGGGTCTGCTGGAGCCAATCCCAGCCAACACAGGGCAGGAACAAATCCCGGGTAGGGCGCCAGCCTACCACAGGGCACACACACACACACCAAGCACACACTAGGGACAATTTAGGATCGCCAATACACCTAATCTGCAGGTCTTTGGACTGTGGGAGGAAACACATGCAGACACGGGAAGAACATGCACACTCCATGCAGGGAGGACCCGGGAAGCGAACCCGGGTGTCCTAACTGTGAGGCAGCAGTGCTACCACTGCGCCGCCCTGAAACTTAATTTATGAATTTGTAATTTCAGATTCAAGTTTATTGAATTCATTTATAGGATGTATGCATCCCATATACAGGATATATTTCACAATGCAATTACCACATTTCATTTTAGAATACAGGGAGTCAGAACCTATTTAGTAGCATTGGTATAAACAGAGGCCAACCTAGGCTGGGACACCAGTACATTCCAGGCTGCTGTGTCACACAGATGCCCACAATGACTTTCAACATCACAATTTAGAATTGGTAGTCAATCTAACATGCATCATGACAGGAACCATGAATAAAACCATCATGGGGCACATCTCTGCAACAGGACAAACCATGCAAACACAGAAAGAATGTGCCAGCTCTACACAAACTGTGTTCATTAGAACACTCTAGACGAGAACAGGCCATTCAGCCCAACAAAGCTCGCCAGCCCTATCCACTTATTTCTTCCAAAAAAAACATTGTCGAGTTTTGAAAGTCCCCAACGTCTTACTGTCTACCACACTACTTGGTAGCTTATTCCAAGTGTTCATCATTCTTTGTGTAAAGAAAACTTCCTGT
This sequence comes from Erpetoichthys calabaricus, assembly GCF_900747795.2. Taxonomy (NCBI): domain Eukaryota; kingdom Metazoa; phylum Chordata; class Cladistia; order Polypteriformes; family Polypteridae; genus Erpetoichthys; species Erpetoichthys calabaricus. The sequence continues at coordinate 211,881,861 of NC_041397.2, read as the reverse complement.
TTGTGCGAAATTTACCCTTAACCAGTTTCCAACTGTGTCCCTGTGTTCTTGATGAACTCATTTTAAAATAACAGTCTCGATCCACTGTACTAATTCCCTTCATAATTTTAAACACTTCAATCATGTCACCTCTTGATCTTCTTTTGCTTAAACTGTATAGGCTCAGCTCTTTTAATCTTTCCTCATAATTCAACCCCTGTAGCCCTGGAATCAGCCTAGTCGCTCTTCTCTGGACCTTTTCTGGTGCTGCTATCTCCTTTTTGTAGCCTGGAGACCAAAACTGCACACAGTACTCGAGGTGAGGCCTCACCAGTGCATTATAAAGGTTGAGCATAACCTCCTTGGACTTGTACTCCACACATCGTGCTATATAACCTAACATTCTGTTAGCCTTCTTAATGGCTTCTGAACACTGTCGGGAAGTTGATAGCTTAGAGTCCACTATGACTCCTAAATCCTTCTCATAAGGTGTACTCTCGATTTTCCGACCGCCCATTGTGTATTCAAACCTAACATTTTTACCTATGTGTAATACTTTACATTTACTGACATTAAATTTCATCTGCCACAAATCTGCCCAAGCCTGTATGCTATCCAAGTCCTTCTGTAATGATATAACGGATTCCAAATTATCTGCTAATCCACCTATCTTGGTATCATCTGCAAACTTAACCGGCTTGTTACTTATATTCCTATCTAAATCATTTATATACTGTATATTAAAAATAGCAGCGTCCCTAGCACTGACCCCTGTGGAACACCACTCTTAACATAGGCCAGTTCTGATGAGGTTCCTCGCACCATCACCCTCTGCTTCCTTTGTCTGAGCCAATTCTGCAACCATCTAAAAATATCACACTGAACTTCCACTTCTTTTAATTTGATGCCCAACCTCTCATGTGGCACCTTATCAAATGCTTTCTGAAAGTCCAGATAAATAATATCATATGCTCCACTTTGATCGTATCCTTTTGTTGCCTCCTCATAGAATTCCAGCATGTTAGTAAAACACGACCTCCCTCTTCTGAACCCATGCTGACTGTTCCTAATAACTCCTGTCCTTGCCAGGTGTTGCTCAATCTTATCCTTAATAATTCCTTCCATTAATTTTCCTGTGATGCATGTTAAGCTTACTGGCCAATAGTTGCTTAGATCTGCTCTGTCACCCTTTTTATATAATGGAATGATATTTGCCATTTTCCAATCCTTCGGAATCTCTCCAGTGTGCAGTGACTTCCTAAAAATATGTGTCAAGGGTTTATATATGTACTCGCTAGCCTCCTTAAGAACTCAAGGGTAAATATTATCTGGTCCTGGTCATTTGTTTGATTTCAGCTTAATTAATCTGAGCAGCACTTCTCCCTCTACAATTTCCAAATCCCTCAGTACCTCCTTAGTAGTCCCTGTTACCTCTGGGAGGTTATCCACTTGCTCACTTGTAAACACCTCAGAAAAATGTAAGTTTAGGGCATCCGCTATTTCACTGTCTGCATCTTTTAATTCCCCTTTACTATTCCTGATGCGCTTGACCTCCTCTTTAACTGTTCTTTTACTACTAAAATACTGAAAGAATCTCTTAGGGTCTTCTTTCACCTTATCTGCTATATTCCTCTCCAACTGTCTTTTAGCCTCCCTTATATCATTCTTAATGGTTGCCCTCATGTTCTCATACGCTATGATTCATTTTGCAGTCATTAGTCTTATTTGCCTTATAAAGCAGTTTTTTCCATTGCAACTTCTTTTTTAAATTTTTATTAATCCACCGTGGAGTTTTTTTTTTAGTTTCCTATTAATTCCAAATTTAGGTATGTATCTCTCCTGCGTTACATGTAAAACATTTTTAAACCTGTTCCACTGCTCCTCGACTGTCTCCACACTTAAAAGCTTATCCCAGTGTATTCTACTTAGACATTGTCACATCTGCTCAAAATTAGCCCTACCAAAGTTCAACTTAACAATTTTAGTCTTTGCATCTGTACTCTTACAAAATACTGAGAACTGTATTACATTATGGTCACTTGATCCATCCATCCATCCATCCTCTTCCGCTTACCCGAGGTCGGGTCGCGGGGGCAGCAGCTTGAGCAGAGATGCCCAGACTTCCCTCTCCCCGGCCAGTTCTTCTAGCTCTTCCGGGAGAATCCCGAGGCGTTCCTAGGCCAGCCGGGAGACATAGTCCCTCCAGCGTGTCCTGGGTCTTCCCCGGGGCCTCCTCCCGGTTGGACGTGCCCGGAACACCTCACCAGGGAGGCGTCCAGGAGGCATCCTGATCAGATGCCCGAGCCACCTCATCTGACTCCTCTCGATGCGGAGGAGCAGCGGCTCTACTCTGAGCCCCTCCCGGATGACTGAGCTTCTCACCCTATCTTTAAGGGAGAGCCCAGACACCCTGCGGAGAAAACTCATTTCAGCTGCTTGTATTCGCAATCTCGTTCTTTCGGTCACTACCCATAGCTCATGACCATAGGTGAGGGTAGGAACATAGACCGACTGGTAAATTGAGAGCTTTGCCTTACGGCTCAGCTCCTTTTTCACCACGACAGACTGATGCAGAGCCCGCATCACTGCGGACGCTGCACCGATCCACCTGTTGATCTCACGCTCCATTCTTCCCTCACTCGTGAACAAGACCCCGAGATACTTGAACTCCTCCACTTGGGGCAGGATCTCGCTCCCAACCCTGAGAGGGCACTCCACCCTTTTCCGGCTGAGGACCATGGTCTCGGATTTGGAGGTGCTGATTCCCATCCCAGCCGCTTCACACTCAGCTGCGAACCGATCCAGAGAGAGCTGAAGATCACGGCCTGATGAAGCAAACAGGACAACATCATCTACAAAAAGCAGTGACCCAATCCTGAGTCCACCAAGCCGGACCCCCTCAACACCCTGGCTGCGCCTAGAAATTCTGTCCATAAAAATTATGAACAGAATCGGTGACAAAGGGCAGCCCTGGTGGAGTCCAACTCTCACTGGAAACGGGTTCGACTTACTGCCGGCAATGCGGACCAAGCTCTGACACTGATCGTACAGGGACCGAACAGCTCTTATCAGGGGGTCCGGTATCCCATACTGTCGGAGTACCCCTCACAGGATTCCCCGAGGGACACGGTCGAACGCCTTTTCCAAGTCCACAAAACACATGTAGACTGGTTGGGCGAACTCCCATGCACCCTCCAGGACCCTGCTAAGGGTGTAGAGCTGGTCCACTGTTCCACGACCAGGACAAAAACCACACTGTTCCTCCTGAATCCGAGGTTCGACTAGCCGACAGACCCTCCTCTCCAGAATCCCCGAATAGACTTTTCCAGGGAGGCTGAGGAGTGTGATCCCTCTGTAGTTGGAACACACCCTCCGGTCCCCCTTCTTAAAGAGGGGAACCACCACCCCGGTCTGCCAATCCAGAGGCACTGTCCCCTGATGTCCATGCGATGTTGCAGAGACGTGTCAACCAAGACAGCCCTACAACATCCACAGCCTTGAGGAACTCCGGGCGTATCTCATCCACCCCCGGGGGCCCTGCCACCAAGGAGTTTTTTGACCACCTCGGTGACCTCAGTCCCAGAGATGGGGAAGCCCACCTCCGAGTCCCCAGGCTCTGCTGTTAGTGGGATTGAGGAGGTCTTCAGGAGGTCTTTTCACTGCACTGCTTCCCCATCCTGAGACGCCGGACGGTGGATGAGAATCTCCTCAAAGCCGTCCGAAAGTCGTTTTCCATGGCCTCCCCAAACTCCTCCCATGCCCGAGTTTTTTGCCTCAGTAACCACTGAAGCCGCATTCCGCTTGGCCTGCCGGTACCTATCAGCTGCCTCCAGAGTCCCACAGGACAAAAGGGACCGGTAGGACTCCTTCTTCAGCTTGATGGCATCCCTCACTGCCGGTGTCCACCAACGGGTTCGGAGATTGCCGCCACGACAGGCACCGACTACCTTATGGCCACAGCTCCGGTCAGCCGCCTCAACAATAGAGGCACGGAACATGGCCCATTCGGACCCAATGTCCCCCACCTCCCTCGGGACATGGTCGAAGTTCTGCTGGAGGTGGGAGTTGAAGCTACTTCTGACAGGGGGCTCTGCCAGACATTCCCAGCAGACCCTCACAACATGTTTGGGCCTACCAGGCCTGACCGGCATCCTCCCCCACCATCGGAGCCAACTCACCACCAGGTGGTGATCAGTTGACAGCTCAGCCCCTCTCTTCACCCGAGTGTCCAAGACATGTGGCCGCAGCACGACGACACGACCACAAAGTCGATCATCGAACTGAGGCCTAGGGTGTCCTGGTGCCAAGTGCACATATGAACACCCCTATGCTTGAACATGGTGTTTGTTATGGACAATCCGTGATGAGAACAGAAGTCCAATAACAAAACACCACTCGGGTTCAGATCGGGGGGGCCATTCCTCCCAATCACGCCCTTCCAGGTCTCACTGTCATTGCCCACGTGAGCATTGAAGTCTCCCAGCAGTATGAGGGAGTCCTCAGAAAGTATGCCCTCTAGCACCCCCCTCCAGGGACTCCAAAAAGGGTGGGTACTCCGAACTGCTATTTGGTGCATACGCACAAACAACAGTTAGGACCCGTCCCCCCACCCGAAGGCGGAGGGAGGCTACCCTCTCGTCCACCGGGGTAAACCCCAATGTACAGGCTCCAAGTCGAGGGGCAATAAGTATGCCCACACCAGCTCGGCGCCTCTCACCCGGGGCAACTCCAGAGTGGTAGAGAGTCCAGCCCCTCTCAAGGAGATTGGTTCCAGAGTCCAAGCTGTGCGTCGAGGTGAGCCCGACTATATCTAGCCGGAACTTCTCAACCACGCGCACAAGCTCAGGCTCCTTCCCCTTCAGAGGGGTGACATTCCACGTCCCAAGAGCCAGCTTCTGTAGCCGAGGATCGGACCGCCAACGTCCCCGCCTTCGGCCACCACCCAACTCACACTGCACCCGACTCCTTGGTCCCTCCCATAGGTGGTGAGCCCATGGGAAGGGGGACCCACGTTGCCTCTTCGGGCTGTGCCCGGCCGAGCCCCATGGGTACAAGCCCGGCCACCAGGCGCTCGCCATCGAGCCCCACCTCCAGGCCTGGCTCCAGAGTGGGGCCCCGGTGACCCGCATCTGGGCGAGGGAAAACGCTGTCCAAATTTTTTATTCGTCATAGGAGGTTATTTTGAACCGCACTTTGTCTCATCCCTCACCTAGGACTAGTTTGTCTTGGGTGGCCCTACCAGGGGCATAAAGCCCCGGACAACAGAGCTCCTAGGATCATTGGGAGACGCAAACCCCTCCACCACGGTAAGGTGGCAGTTCGAGGAGGGGGTCACTTGACCCTAGTGGTTCAATCACCTCAACACCCTCAATTCTATCCTGATTATTACAAAATACTAAATCCAGGCAGGCTTCACCCCTTGTTGGTGCTTTAACATGCTGTGTTAGAAAACAGTCACTGATTACTTCTAAAAACCCCTGCTCTTGTGCTCCTCCATCTGCAAGGTTATCCCAGTTCATATTTGGATAATTAAAGTCCCCCATGACTATAACATCTCCCTGTAAACTTGCCTTTTTGATATTACTAAAAAGATATGTGTTGAAATTACTGTCTGAATTGGGTGGTCTATAACACACTCCTAAAATAAGATCTCTTTCCCTAATATTTCCCAGCCGAAGCCACATGTCCTCACTAAGATGGGGCTCATCATCCAACTGAAGAGGACTTACATTTAAATCTGTTTGGCATAAACAGCAACCCCACCTCCTTTTCTGTTCTGACTATCCTTCCTAAAAAATGTGTATCCCTTTGTTAAACTCATCCCCATCTTTGTTATTTAGCCAGGTTTCCGTTATTGCTATAATACCATAATTATGCTCTGCTACATACAACTCCAACTCACTTACCTTATTTTTGATACTTCTAGCATTAAGGCAAGCTATTTTTAATGTGTTACTCTTTCTACATTTAAATGTTTGCTTAGAATTTACATTATTATGCATTTTTATTTCTATACCATTATTTGTTCTAGATCTAAACCTGGCCTGTCCTAAACTCCCTCCCCTCCCCCCCATTACCTAGTTTAAACAATCGTCGACTAGCCTACACATACGCCTCTGCAATACTTTGGTGCCCCTCCAGTTCAGATGTAACCTGTCATGGCGGAACAGGTCCCATCTGTTCCAAAAGGAGGCCCAATGCCCCATAAACCTATACCCTTCTACCCTTGCACCAAGAGTTGAGCCACACGTTAAGCCTTCTAATCTCCTCAGTCTTAGGCAGAACTTCGGAGTAGACCACCTTGTCAGTTCTACTCCTCAGCTTGGCACCTAACTCCTTGAATTTGGATCGCAGAACTGACAGACTACCCTTATGTATGTACCCTTATGTTCAGCCCCTGAAACTATGAGACAGGAATGCTAGTCACTCTACCACAGCATCATCTTGTTCTAAAACATTATCTGCACTAAAATGTTTAAATCTAAATCTATACAAAACCACAAATCTGAGATTCTACTGGCTGCATTCATACAAATAACATTTTTCTGAAATAATAGTTGCAAAGGAATACATGGGAACCAAATATCATTTATTGTATCAATATGTCAGAATTCATAAGTGCTATAATCTAAGTCAGGGATGGATCCCAAGTCCACAGGTCTTTGAAGACCCAGTTAGTTTAATTTTCACAAAGGACCCCCCTCATCAGTGAGCCTCATGTATGATTTTGGTGCTTTCTCCATTTTGGCAAAGGTTGTACCTACTCTTCTCTACTTTGACCACCATCTGACAAAAAAGTTGTTGCCTATTCCATGCCAGGTCACAACAGCTACATTTCAGCTATTTGTTTCGGTTTACTTTTCTAACAAATGATATTGCCATTTTACGTACTATACAGCTGTATTTTGTGCTCAGGCTCCACTTTCTGTTTATTTGGACATTTTTGTAACTGCTGTAGGATTCATATGAATAAAAACATGCTTTTCTTCTTATTATCCACATCTAACCTAAGCTCTACTAATCATAGTCTCAAAGAACTGCTCAGTATCAAATACAGGCACAGGATTTTTCATTTTGTTTTTACATTTTAAAAATGTATTTCTGTACCATTTTAGCTAGAAGGGTATTTCATGCAAAACAGCTACAGACCTCTATTTTATTTATGGATTATTCGTCATCTTCTACTCAGGAATGCTTCCAATTTGCTCCCGATGGTCCCTTATCTGAGCTTTGTTTACATGTAAACCCCACCTCCCAAACTAGTCACTCTGAACTGAGAATAAAACAAGCAGTGTTCTCTCAGAAAAAATGAGCCAAAAAGCTGTAATAAAATGAATTCTTTCCAAGTTTTTATTGTCATAAACATATTGAAACACAGAAGAAGTATTTTGTGAAACTGGGAGATTTGATGTTTTGAAGTGAATACTGTCTAGACAGTGCATATAAGCAATTATAAAGGTAAATAAAATGCTAAATTATATTGTTAAAAACTATTCAATACAAATCAAGAACCTTCATGATCCATCTTTATAACACATTAGAACATGCCAGGAACCAATGACAGAATAGAAATGAAAAAACACAAACTAAATAATACCACAAATAAAAATGTAAATATATGACCTAGAAAGTGTTCTTAACAAAAGACATTTGTTAAAATTCATGTTAAATGGATTTAAGGTGAAGCCAGCAGTCACTTCTTTACACAAAGGATCTCGGGATCTGGAGCAAACATCTGAGTGATGTAACTGAATCAGAAAACCTTGACAACCGTTTTAAAGTATCTGAATTAAATAGTGGGCCAGCTTAGCTATGAGCTAACCCAATGAGATAGACTGTTTGACTGGTTTCATTTCCTTTGTAAAACTTTTCATGTTCTTAAATTGTAAAGTTCTGTTTCACTTTTGGAGTGATCTTCTGTTGATGGCAATTGTAAACTACTCCAAGAGGTACACATCTTTTTGTGAAACTGTTAAATAATTTCAATTAACAATCAGTTGTCTAAGGCAAATGAAAAAAAAATGCAAACAGTTTCAACTGCAAAAATTCCAAGCTTATACATTCATTTGGTTAAAATAACATGCTTTTTCAATTGTCCATATCTTTACATTTTTCAGAAATGCTTTGAATTTTGGATGACGCCTGCAATGGAATTATCTCTTGCAATTCAGCAAGTTTATAGAAATTTTCAGGTTGACTCATTATTTTGGTGTTTAAAATGAAATCTTTTGAGAAAAAAGAGGAACAATCACAGAATTAATTAAGCTAACTTGTGATTTATTTTCTTTTTTAGAGGTGGTCTATGTTTAGTTACAAAGTAAGCCTTTTACTATAAGCAGACATCTTTATCAAATACATGACATATGTGCTAAATTTGAATGGGTTAACAGAAGCTAAAGTATAAAAATTATATGAATATGCTTACTTTATTCTTATAATTCCATGTGCAGTAATAAACAAGGACTCCAAATCACTTATTCTTGTTGATTTGAAAGTGGAAACCAACTGTAATTCTTCTTTATAGGAAAATGTACTTCATACAGCAAAACAAAAGACTATGGCTCAAAATAAACCTAATTTGTTAAATCTCTTATATTTGTATGTAATGTTTTGAGCATATGGAAAGTTCAATTTCTTCCTTCTTTTTTGTATAGTGCCCCAAAGCACATCCACCACAATAAGCAGACAATAAATCAGCACAATCAATCACAATATTCTCCTCCACACCTCCCAGAAAGCTCTGTCCTACTCCTCCTGACTCCGGCTCACTTGCTGGGTCTTCAGCAGTCCTTTATATAGTCCTCGACCCGGAAGTGCTTCACCTCTTCCATTCATGTGACTCACCAGTACTTCCAGGTCAGATGGAGAACTTGTTTTTCTTCAGCCCGGAAGTACTTCGGGGCTTCCATCCCCATGAGTTGATAGTACTTCCAGGCTATGGAAAAGATACGAGTCCCCAGGTTCCCCTAGAGTGTCTCATGGTGGCACCCATGGTATAAGGCAGGGCTGAGAAGCTGAACTCCAAATCCCATGGTGCCCTGCGGGAATCCGGGGCACCGCTTTGCTATAGGGAACGCGCCATCTGGTATCGTGGGGGAGGCAGTGTCCCACAGTAGCTGCCTCCCCACTCCTTCTCTTCTCTGGGCATCCCGGCTGGGATAAGCTGCTGGCCATCTGCCACACAGGTCATAGTATGATTATGCCAGGTATCACTGAAGACAATGTTAGTGTTTTGTTTGAAATTTATGAAAGGAAAGATTATATGCTCTAAAAAAGGAATCTAATTACAGTTTACTAATTTCAGGAATTATAAGTTGGTGTTTTACTTCAAGTTGTGTCTTTGCCTTAAGAAGTACAATTGTTTTGCTACGTGTCTGTTTGACCATTTACTCTGTTTTAGTGCTTCAGACCTATGCCACTCAAGTTGTTTGTTACAACATGCTTATAACACATCCTAATGATGATGTTACATATGTGCAACTCCAGCCAAATCACTAAAAACAGACAAATCAAAATGAGAATGTGATAAATTGCTCAAGATTCTGACAAATGCTACCTCAAATATGTTTTTTTGGGTAAATTTCTACAAATCAAATAACTCCTGGGATGTCTGGTGCAAAAAATAGAATTCTGCAGAATCTCCAGAGGAAATTTACTCTATTTACTGTGGCAGCAGCCTAAGAGTGGGGACCAAAATTTGCTGAAAAATGAAACTGTCACTCAGTCCATTAACACACGAAACCAAGCTCCAGAGTTGAGTTTATGTATACAGACACAAACTATCAGCACATTCCTTAGACCCTGGTTGTACAAGAGTCCAGGGGCATCATGTATAAATGGCACGTACGCACAAAAATGTTGCGTACTTCCATTTCCATGCTCACATCGCAATGTATAAAAACTAAACTTGCCATAAAGCCACGCACATTCTCACACTAGGTCAAACTATTGCGTTTTTGGCTTGGTTTTGCAAACTGGCAGCACCCAGCGTCAAAGCAGTGCTACTGTTACTGTGTGGTTTCCGCCTATTTTTTAGATACACATCCCTGACATGGCTCTATTAAATAACTGAAATTAACCGCATATTGTTTATAAATTTAACACATCTGATTGTAATCAAACTGTAACAATATAATGGTCCATGGAATGGCCATACTATTTCAAATACTATAGCTGCTTTAGCATTGTTACTCTCAGTGCACCACTCAGAATATTTTAAGCCGCTGCATCTGAATCACAGCTATACAGCAGCTGATCAGAAAGCTCTACAGCAGGTTGTCTCAAGAGCACAGAGGATTATCGGGATGCAGCATCTACCATGGAGAAAATTTATAGCACACCATACCTCAGCCATGTGTACAGTCTTTTTGAACTTCTCTCATTCAGCAGATGCTTCAGAGCCTTTCTGGCACAAACCTCGAGACTCATAAATAGTTTCATCCCATGATCTGCAAATCCACTCAATCAGTCCATCAAGTGCTCCTGGTAGAACTGTTTGTACTTAGAATTACAATTACCTCACTGTAAACTTGCACTACAACATTAATATTGCACAACCTGAGCCACTTTATGAACCTTTTTTGCTAATCTGTACTATATGTACATGCATATTGTACTTATGCTTTCATATTGTAAAGTTGTCATTGTTTTTGTATTATCATTATTTTTTGTTATCATTTTATAGGAAAATTAGTTTGTGGAACAGCTGTATATTGAATCTCATTGTGCCATACAATGACAATAAAGGAATTCAATTCAATTCAATAGAAGAGAGCACATATTTACAGATGATGACAACTGGCTTCTAAGTCGATTTAGATTTCCAAGAGCTATCTTCTTTATATCATTTTTAAGATGAAATGTATTGAACTATGTATATTACATTATACAGATAATTTTTTAACTTCATTTAAATAATGTATACTGTTAATAATTAAAAGTGTGGGAACAGTGGCACAGCGGTAGCGATGAGCCGGCGCCCCGTCCAGGGATTGTTTCTGCCTTGCGTTGTATGCTTGCTGGGACTGTCACGACCTGGATGGATAGATGGATGGAATAGTTAAGCATGTACTATGAAGATATTTCAGTGTTGCTTAAAGCTTTTGAAAAATCAGCATTCTAAGCTTACAGCTGGATTTATATTTATTACAGAGCTCATTGTGTGGCGATTGGTTACGTGGAGAAAGAAGAAGGACAGGCATTGGAAGCTGGTACATTTGAAAGAGACAGTACTGCTGCATTAAATTATTTCATCGAGGGTCCCGCATGTCCCAGCAAGCATCTTGTTGGAGGTAGGAACAATCTTTGGACAGGGCGCCAGCTCATCGCTACCACTGCACCACCATGCCCCCATGTTTAATACATGCTTTAATTCATTTCATCATGAAAACAATATCAAGAAAACACCTTAGCATTAAAATTGTTCAGAGAGCTGTAATATCATGAATGTAATGTGTTCTGTGTCCTGTCCGTGTAAGAGAAAGTCCGTTTAAGAAGCACGTAGTGATCCACACTCACATAAAGCACTTTGAGGAATACATAAACGAAGCATTTAATGTGCTGATTTAGTGAACGATGGGATTGGAGAAATTCTAGTAAAGTTAATGACACTCAGAGGGTGGGCTAAGACTGAGCACTTCTTTTTTATTTTGGGCACTGTGCGACTTTCTGAACTTAAACTTTCGAGTTTGTGTATCACTCGATCAACTTCCTTTTGTTGCTTATACCACTGCTTAAGCCAACAAATAATATGTTTTCCTTGCCTCCTCTTCACATTCACTGAAATTTTTTTTTCACGTGCTTTTGGCATTGTCTTTTAACTAAACACTGAACAGGGAAGGTGATATTTATATTAATTTGCATATTAAAATATTCAAAATTCTTAGAGGAGCCGGGGTGGGTGCGTTACTTTTCACAGTTTTTTCACAGGAAGTTGGTGTTTGCACAGATTTATGCATCTGGATTTTTTTGTGCATACTAACATTTTCTCTTTTTGTTCATATGCCATGTTTTAGTGTGAATTCTAGTGTGTTATACATGAGGCCCCAGGAGTTCAAGTGCAATAGCATCCCCTGATTCTCACATTTCTTTTGAAGCTGACCTGACCCACTAAACTGCCAGTTTTAAAATCCCAACAAGTATTAGCAGAGACAGAACCCAGGGTTTGGGTTCAGACTTTTTCAGCCCCATGACTACTTCCTGTCCTTAAAACACTACATCATGATGGCTATTGGGGTGAATAACTTCCAAAACCACCAAACCGAGGGCTCAAATAATCAAAACTGGAAACATGGTTTGAAACCTAAGTTTAAGTATTCTGGCTTTCCCATCTAGATTCTGTAGACTACCCAGGACCTGTTTCTTGACACAGATTAGTCCTTGTCCCCACAGCCAATGATTTCAACAAGTCTGAGTTCAAGTCCCCCATTACTGTGGGTTCTTGTCTAAATCAACCCAGGATTTCTGAGTCCATTAACACATCAGATCAACAATTGATGAGCACCAACAACCAAAGATGGAGACAGGTTTTAAGACTCAAAATCCCAAATTGACTCCTACCATGTGTCCCAACCAAGTACAATAGGAAGTATGCTGGGAAATTTGCAACAAAGTCCAGATATCTGCATCCTTTCAACAGCAAACTGCCAAGAATTGCCAAGATTTACCTTCCTTAGATGTTATTATTATTTTATTGACTGTTTTCAACTTCCCTGGCACTGGGCATATATGGTAACCCTGATAACAGTGTGTTTGTGTAGAGTTCTCTACTCGGTACCCCACATTGATATTCCACTATCATAATATTACATGAAAAACTGAGTTACAAAAGTTTTAGAGTAAGCCTGACAGTTTTGTACCTTCCTATTTTCCTTTAAAAATTCAGTTATCCATTGCATTATTCCAAGTTCCAAGTTATTTTGTGTTATAGAGACAGGGCAAAAATACTATAATATCCATCCATCCATTTTCCAACCCGCTGAATCCGAACACAGGGTCACGGGGGTCTGCTGGAGCCAATCCCAGCCAACACAGGGCACAAGGCAGGAAACAATCCTGGGCAGGGTGCCAACCCACCGCAGGACACACACAAACACACCCACACACCAAGCACACACTAGGGCCAATTTAGAATCGCCAATCCACCTAACCTGCATGTCTTTGGACTGTGGGAGGAAACCGGAGCGCCCGGAGGAAACCCACGCAGACACGGGGAGAACATGCAAACTCCACGCAGGGAGGACCCAGGAATCGAACCCAGGTCCCCAGATCTCCCAACTGCGAGGCAGCAGCGCTACCCACTGCGCCACCGTGCCGCCCTTATATTATCTACTTAAAATATTTTATTGGGATTACTCTGTGGCAGATTCCTGTCAATATCACTTTTGTTTGCTTGAGTTTACAAAATCCTTTCCATGCACAGGGTTGAGCAGAGATACTGTATATGGTAAAATATAAATACATCTACATAGTTGTACTGTATATACATTATTTTGAACAGAATTTCTACTGGAAATATTTTCTCCGTAACCATTATTAATTCCTATTTTAAAATATAATAACTTTGACAGGAAATAAGAAATAAAAATTCAGTAGTGTGCCGTAAACTAATTTAAAGACACTGAATTTTTGCTGAACAAATTGATGTCCCTATGATTTGTTAGATTTTGTTGTTTCCTAATTTAATATTTCAATTATTGCTTACTTTATTGAGTTACAACTCAGTAATAAAGTTTGAGAAAAAAATTGCTTAACCTTTTTTTTTCCTCAAGAAATTTCTAATGACTTTCCCAATCTTGACTTTTGATCAGTTTCTGCTGCTGGTTGGAACATTTGACAACATATGTGGAAAACATTCCTCTGAGCAAAGGTATATGTTATATGGTGCATATATATAATATGTTGTCATCTTTTCCACAGCATACCATTACCATTAAATATGTTGATAACAAATAAAAAGTGTAACTGCAAAAGTTCATGAAAATGCTAATATATAAATTTAAAGTTAGATTCAGTCACAGACTGCAGACATTAACTTTATGCCAAGGTGAACCCTAAAATGTAGATTAAAACCATGTGATATCAAGGATCATTGCAATTTCAGTAAATGGGACTGAATAAAGCCAGCATACTGCCATGCTGTTGAAAAGTGCTTGCTGGATATCACCAGTTTGTTCAGGTGGACAAGAGAATCAGCTCAATGTAGCTTTGAGAAGCAGAAGGGAAATGTATAAGCCTACGTCATATTCAAAGTATTTAATCTTTAAGACTTAAAAAGGTACCATTTAATGACTCTGTAGTCTAACTGGAAGATTTTAATACTGATATGGAGAATAACTACAATAATGTGCAGTGTGACTGGGAGAAATAGCCAACCATGATCTCAATCAAACTAGTGAAATGTTGCTGGATTTCTGTGCTCGTCTTGGAGTGTCCATATTAAACATACATTGTTTCTAACATGTATATTTGATACCAGAGTACCTTTTGGTCTCAAGATGCTCCGTAAATTTGTATGTCTTCAAGAGACATCTGAACATCAGTAGACTGAAAGTAGTGTGGCTGCTCATGGGAAGCTCATTCCACAAATTCAGTGTGATATAGCATGTCTAGCAATATAAGGGGCAGTACACATATAGCCTGAAGCAGACTGGAAAGTCTTTGTAGAATGTGTTTGGCATGGAGGAGGCAGTACCAGAAGAATAGTTGGGTTTCAGATTATCTCTATGGCTGAGGTTGCTGCAGTGATTAGAAAGGTCCACAGTGTCAAGGTTTCATGGGGTGGGTAAAATCTATCCAGAAATACTGGAAGCCCCAAATATTGTGGGTTTGTTTGGGTTAATGTACCTCTTCAATATTGTAAGAAAGGAGGAAACAGTGCTTCGGGAAATGGAAGAATGGAGTGGTGTTTCCCATTTTTAAAAGGAGGACAAAAGGATGTGTTTCAAATTATGAGGGTCATAGAAGATAGCTGTTAAATCGACTTAGAAGCAAGTCATCATCATCTTTAAATACACAGTCTCTTATATTGAAATTAATTGAATTCCTTTATTGTCATTGTATGGTTTAATGAGATTCAATATGCAAATCCTCCATAAATTTATCCATCCATCCATTTTTCAACCCGCTGAATCCAAACACAGGGTCACGGGGGTCTGCTGGAGCCAATCCCAGCCAACACAGGGCACAAGGCAGGAACCAATCCCGGGCAGGGTGCCAACCCACCGCAGGACACACACAAACACACCCACACACCAAGCACACACTAGGGCCAATTTAGAATCGCCAATCTACCTAACCTGCATGTCTTTGGACTGTGGGAGGAAACCAGAGCACCCGGAGGAAACCCACGCAGACACGGGGAGAACATGCAAACTACACGCAGGGAGGACCCGGGAAGCGAACCCAGGTCTCCTAACTGCGAGGCAGCAGCGCTACCACTGCGCCACCGTGCGGCCCCCATAAATTTATATTCCTATAAAATTATAATAATAATAATATCATAAAAATTATTAAAAACATATAGTATAAAAGCATAAGTTAAATATACATGTACAGATAGAGCAAATGGTTCATAAAGTGGCTCAGGTTGTGCTATGTTACAGCTGTACTGCAAGTTTACAGTGCGGTAATTGTAATTATAAGTACAAAAAGGTCTACCAGGAGCACTTGATGGACTGATTAAAAACACTGTGAAGTTCAAAAACACTGTGCACATGGCTGAGCGGAATCCTTGAAGATGATCGTGGCTTTCCTGTGGCAGCATGTGCTATAAATATCCTCCAGGGCTGTAAGCTGTATCCTGATAATCCTCTGCACTCTCGACACAATCTGCTGTAGAACTTTCCGATCAGCTGCTGCATTCCACACTCAGATACAATGGGTTAAAATACTCTGAGTGGTGCACTAACACTAACAACACTAAAGCAGCTGTGGTATTTGGAATATCTTGCCCATTCTGTGCGCCAATATATTGTTTCAGGTTGATTACAATCAGATGCCTTAAATTAATAATTGATATGCGGTTAATTTCACCGTATTTGATTAAGCCCACATCATGGATGTAAATTTAAAACAGAAAGGGAAACAACACAGGAACAGTAATACTGCCTTGACGGTGGGTGCTGCCAGTTTGCAAAACCATGCAGAAATATGCATATTCAAGGTGGGGTGATGGCTTTAGAATGTGCATGGCTTTACGCTGTTTTATTTTTATACATCATGATGTGAGCGTGGAAATGTGCATACACAAAATTTTTGTGTATATGCACCATTTATACATGAGGCCCCTGGTTGTGGGGGGCAATTCAACAATTTTGTCATTATGTTAACAGCATAAATACTAGTCTGTGCAACTCCCAGAATCCGTGATTGGATTGAATTCTTTAATAATTAAAGACTAAACCTTTGCTTAATTTTTCATTCTTCTGGTATTCTTAATACTTTTTGGCTATGAGTTTGTTTTGAGTTTGGACTAAGTCATTTTGTCTTTCTAGTCCTTTTGGATATGATGCTTCTTCTTTCCACAAATTTGATTCATTTACCATTCTTGTTACTGTCCTTCCATTTTCACTGGTAAAGGTATAAAGACAAGCTGTGCACTTCCTTGTTGTCCAAGATTTGATTCTCCCAAAAGACCTTCATTCATCCTTTGTTAACTTTGCCCTTCTTTTTTAGTATGGTTTGGCTATGGTTACTTGTTCCTTTTTATTTTTTATTTTCAAACTTACCTGTACCGTTTCCTGTCTATGATTGTGGTTACACATCCTGAGCACTGTTTGCGTAACCTTTTGTCTTTCTGGTTCTGACTCATGGGATTGAAGTTATTGTCTTAGTGACATGACCTTTTTCCAGTTCTACTCAAAAGCTACTGCTACCTTGTTCTGTCAGTACATTAATATTTAAATTAATTTATAAAAGTAAATACAGTGTCACAAGAACGACTATGAGACATCAAGAAGGTTTGGGGCAGCCACCCATTTAATCCATTACAGCTGCAAAAGAGATCAAAATTGGCATACTTGTTCATTCAACCGAGTCCAAAACAGAACTGACTTCTTCAGACAGTATGGCGGCTTTTAAAGGCCAGCTAAGGAAGTGATGTCATCAGCCCCGGAACCAGAAGGAACGTCATTGGCTGCCCCAGAGCCGGGCGGGATTTCCCTAGAATGGTCTGCAACAGATTGAGAGGGAAAATTAGTACACTCCGCCACCCCCTGGCCTGGCATGGAATTACCTGTATTTAAGCCCTTTGGCTGTCTCCTAAACACACGTGTGTGACAACAGATACTCCAAAAGAACTCAGACGTGTCAAAATTTTAAAATCTCAAAAAATAATACAGAAATTCCAAGAAAAGATTACATTCCAAAAAACACTAAATACTAAATAAAAAAAGAGGCAATCATACAATTACCAAAGCAAGTTCATTTAACAAAAACAAGTTCACTAGGCCTAAAGAAAATGCAAAAAAAATGAGCAAGTCAGAACCAGAAAAATCAACACAAAAATAGCCAAACAACAAATAAAACCTACAAAAATACAAAATCATTAAAAGAGATCCTAAGAGCAAAGCTAAGCTAACTATTGCCACAACAAGGAATGATGGGAATCAGATAGTTAACTAGGGTTCTTCAGATCATACCTGAAGGTTGTAAATGAATAGTAGTGGGAAAACTGACTGGAGCACAATTGGAAACACTACAATAAACATAACCACAGAATAAAAGAGGGTGGAATATTACAAAATGTATAAAAAATGCTAAAAAGCAAAGAAAAACACTTACTTGCACTTCCTACAGTGGTTATTCCAGACACAGCCCATTGGGTGAAGACTAAGTGACAGAACTAGAATCCACTGGAGGGTTTATATCTCTTGACTGTCCTACGAGTGTCTGACAATTCCCCAGGAGAAACTGGAAGATGTAGCTGAGGAAACGCATATGAAGCTTATATCTTATAAAGTATATAAATTAGTCTTTCTTGGACTGTTAAATCTCATGTATGGCACTTCCATTTTTTTCATGAAAACTAGACACTTAGTCTACAAGAGACAGTTTCACAATCAAATAACTGTCTCTGAACTATGATAGATTAACGGATATACTTGGCATCCTTTTTTGAAATTGTGCTTTATAGTCTTCTATCAGTGTTTTCATTACTTCTGTGTTATCTGTAAAGGTCTTTTGATGGTGTTTAAAATATATTGTTCACTACCATCAGCAAGTTGAAGAAGCCTGATTAGATGCTGAGACACATCTCTTTTATAGATTGTTTAAAAGCAGACAGAAAAGTATAATCTTGACAGACTTAGTGGCTCCAGGAAGCCTGCAGCATTTCAAATATGTCAAGATTTAATAGCAGATGTGGTAGCAACTGGTAGAAGGAAAATAGGAGATTTTTTTTTTGGGAGGGGTATTTGTATTAGATTAAAAATATCAAAACGGTAATTGCTATTTTGCAGATAAATTATGTTAAT
Source organism: Erpetoichthys calabaricus (assembly GCF_900747795.2). Classification (NCBI taxonomy): domain Eukaryota; kingdom Metazoa; phylum Chordata; class Cladistia; order Polypteriformes; family Polypteridae; genus Erpetoichthys; species Erpetoichthys calabaricus. The sequence goes on along the minus strand of NC_041397.2, from coordinate 211,863,409 downwards.
GGCATTCACTTTTAAAGTGGCTCTGTGATTTCTATTAGCCATATCTCATGTTAGAATTGTCTAATTATTTTCTTCATTTCTTATTTATTGATCTTAATTCTTTAGTCTCTTGGCACACTTTAGATATGTATAGTCCTCTGACAAAATAGTCAAACCTGACAAAGTTCTGATTCTTTTACTCTTATTTAAATTTGTGGAAACTAAACCTCATTTCATTCCTTTCAATAGATAAATGTACCTAACCTATAAGAAATACCTATGAAAGATAAGTTTAACAATTACTTATTTAACAGGAATCGGAAAAAAAAAATTTTCATGAGAAGAAAAAGTGATCCCGTATTAACATTTTTGGCTGGAATCAGTGCTAGATAAAGCTCATGTAGAGCCCTAGGTGGTACCCGGAGATCACACCCCTTGAGTTTCATTAATAGCACTCCAGTGTCCATACCACACATTCATTATTCTTGTTAGACTTCTGGGGGTTCTCAGTGTGTAATCAGTGAGCATGTGCCCCTTGAGTTACCAAAATGGCACCTCTTGGCGTCTATAGTGCACATTCAATATTTTTAGACTTCTTGAGTCCCCCTCAGTGTCCAAATCATGCACCCTTTAAGTTACCAAAACAGCACACCTTGTCCATAGCATGACAGACTAATGGAATTCACAAGGATGTGCCGATTAAGTTTCATAAACAGCTTCCCTCAGTGTCCAGAGTGCACAACCCTTAACTTTCATAAATGGCACCACTCAGATGATGGTGCCCTAGGCAGCTGCTTATGTCATCTAATGGATTGGCCAACCTTTTGTGGGAATAACGAAATCTAAGAAATTATTTAAAATTGCATGCACACACCACAGTCAGCAGTGAACACTAAATTAAAAGAAGTATATGATGAGACCATATCAAATTTTAAATTATGTGGGAAAAAAAACAAGTAACTATCATTAGGAGATTTTAATGCTAAAGCATGTAGAAAAGGGAATTGAATTGTAGCATGGTAAAATTTAGGTTATAGAAATGAGACAGGTCAAATGCTGGTCTCCTTTTGCAGAATAACAAATTTCATTGTTAACTAATATAATATACAGAAAATTGTATACTTGGTATGTTGTTGTAGATGATGTATTGAACCTACTCAGGAATAAAATAAACTGAAACTAAATAATTCCGAGATTTAGAAATGCAATCACATCTACAGTAATGTAACCAGTAGCTCACATTAATTCAAATGATATTCTTTTATTGAGTGCAATAAAAGTTCATTTTGGAAAAGAATATAATGAATAAACAGAATTTTTTAAAACTGGATACACATATGCTACAAGAAAGAGCTATGCACGATAAACTAAATAAATATCTAAATAAGAGTGTAACAAATAGTACGGTAGAAGGAAAAATGGAAGCAGAATAAATTAATGCAGGAAATTAAAAAAAAAACATTTAAAATTGAGGACATGGACACTAAAGAGAAGGTGGATAACAGAGGAATATCAGAACTCATAAAAGAAAGAAGAAAATCTAAAAGAAGGAATGACAACTGGTACAAACAGACACATTTTGAGGCATAATGAATGATGGAAGGTTGTTGAGTTAGTGCATGCAATTACAAATTTCACTGTACTGTGTACATGTGACAGTATTGACCCTAGGAACCTATGATTAGATTGAGAAAACAGCACATTTAATAATTTTTTTATAATGAATTAGGTAATCGTCTAGTGTGGTTAGGAAATGAAGCCTAGGGTTTGGCTGCAGATGGTGAAGGGAGGATTATTACAAACACTAAAGATACATGAAAAAAGGTGGCAAGAGTGCAGCAGTTTTACGATGATCACAAATTTGAAAAAAAGTCACAATGGGACTCGGGATTTCTAAGGAAGACATTTTTTTTTCATGCAAATGAGCAGATAACTTATGCTAAAGCTGTTGGCCCAGATGAAGTAGCAGAGGATATCTTTAAAATATTGGAAGAAGAATATGCTGACACAATTGTAAACCATTTGAATCTAGTATTTAAAACAGAAGATAGTCAATAAGATTGAATAAAATCAATACTTTAACTGATACCAAAGAAAAACAATGTGACAAAGTGTAAAGAACACTGCACTATTGCTTTAGTGTATCTTGTCTTATAATTATTTTTTTAAATTGATTTATTTATTGGAAATTGGAAGAACAAATTGGGGAAAACCTTAAGAAGTTACTTACTCAGTATACACGTTCTCATTTAAATTTGTTGTGACATTAGCTTTGATGTATTTGTGTGGATTCTTGATTTTCAGAAAACATTTGACAATAATTACACAATAAACTTTACTGTTGTAGCTTCTTAAGGTCTATGGGCGTAAGTGATAAAATGTAAATATCATCACAAAAAGCACAGAAATCAAACCAAGTTTTTAAAAAGAAGATGTAATAGTGGTTAGCTGCAGACCTTCAGAGCTTTATATTATACGTCAGTGATAACACCTGGTTACACTATTGTTGAGATTAGGGTTATGGGGAGGGTTATCTGACTCAAGTCAGGTAAACCAAGTTATGAAAACCTTCAATCCAATTGGCTGCCCAGTAGAGCTACTGAATCGAGGAGGTCCAGAGGTCTGCAGCTGGACCCATCGCAGAAGATCAAATGTCTGAGGATTTCAGCATTTTTAAAGCGGTGAATCCAATATATGCTTTGTCTCCTAGATGATATCTCTTTTATGTCTCCTAGGTTATATCCTGAATAACTCTTCAGACATGCTTTATAAAACAATAAAGATGGTTTATTCATTAACAGCCAAGTCATTAGTAGTATCATTACCATGCCAATGATACTTTTCTCTTGACAAACAACAACAAAGGCCTTCAAAAATATCAGTATTTCAGTAGAATTCAGTATGAAACTCAAAATGGCTAAAAATAGTTATATGTAAAAATAATAATGATATTTTACAAATATATGTTCACTTCTTATCACAAAGGATACAGATATTTTAATATTTAAGATGTTCCTTCAATGAGTATTGAGACCACACAAATTACATAGAAAATTGAAATATGCATTTAATAATCATAATAAAAATTTATGAAGCCTAGAAACACACTCCTAAAGGTATACTTGCTGTCAGACTTGTTCTTATAGAATAGAGGCACTGGTGCAAAGAGGAGGTATTGAGGTTAATTTCATAGACATTTCATGTTCCCAGGGGGTATAATACTGCAAAGAAATTTGTAAAGAATTGCACTTCTATGATTGAAATGTCAGAAGGAGTAATTTTAAAGTGGGAGAAAGAATGCAAGTTCTTGAAAAGTAATGCACGTGCACGTGCCTGCTGTCCTGCCCCGTCTCCTCCCAGAATTACACCTCTTTGAATATGCAAATCAATATAATAGCCCTTAAGCTCAGCGTTCTGTGAAAAGGCAATGGCAAAAGCATGGGGGGAAATAGAAGAATTTCAGCGAATATCAAGTGGAGGCAAGAAAAAACATACTATTTGTTGGTTTAAACAGTGGTATAAACAACAAAAGGAAGTTGATCGAGTGACATAAAGTGTCGGAGAAACTTGAAAGCTCAAATTCACAAAGTTGCACAGTGCCTGAAATAAAAAAGAGGTTGTCAGATATCAAAGTCACAGTGAAAAGGCGAGTCGTAGCCCACCGTCTGAGTGTCATATCAAAGCTTATTAGGGTACAGAGAAAAAAAAATAGGCACACAGTGGGAAAAAAGCACAAATGTCAAATTTAATCTCTAAATTTCCACTTTAATCACATAGTTTATTTTGTCATTAAAGCAGAACATCATAAACTTCATTTTTTTTATAAATTTTTACTGTAATCATTCCATACAAACAGATCAATTTATAACCAAACAAAATTGAACGACAAATCGATCCCCACCCCTGAGAAGGAGAGCTTAGCTAAAGGAGAATTGCTTAGGGCTTTTTAAAAAAACAACAATAAGTAAAAGAAAGGGAGAAATACATATATATGTAAATAAGAGATGGGGCAGGGAATTAAATGTGGTAATAGTTATTTCTCTTATTCTAAAATAATATTGATCAGATCCTGCCAGGTTCTGAAAAAATTTTGTACAGATCCTCTAACTGAGAATCTGATTTTTTCCAATTTCAAATAATATAAAACATTGGTTTCCCACTGACTTATCAGAGGAGAATTAGGATTCTTCCAATTTAACAGAATAAGTCTGCGTGCCAATAGTGTAGTGAATGCAATTACTGTTTGCTTGTCCTTCTCCACTTCAAGTCCGTCTGGAAGAACACCGAACACAGCTGTTAGTGGGTTAGGAGGGATTGTGACCCCAAGGCTGTCTGAAAGGCACTTAAAAATTTTGGTCCGAAATGATGTCAATTTGGTGCAGGCCCAGAACATGTGACCCAGTGAGGCAGGAGCTTGGTTGCAGCGTTCGCAGGTTGGATCTTGCCCTGGAAACATTTTGGACAGTTTTAAGCGAGACAGATGAGCGCGATACATAATTTTTAGTTGAATAATTCTATGCTTTGCGCATATGGAGTTCGAGTGAATTCTCTGCTTTGCTACCTTCCACTCCTTTTCTGATATATTGATTTAAGAGATCTTCTTCCCAATGTCCTCTTGGATCTTTGAAAGGTAGGGACTCTAATAGGATTTTATATAATGCGAAAATGGTATGTAATTCCTCGAAATTGAGCAGTATTTTTTCCAGCATTGTGGAGGGTGCAAGGTGGGGGAAATCGGGCAATTTCTGTTTAACAAAATTTCTAATTTGAAGATAGTGAAAGAAATGTGTAGCTGGGAGGTTGAATTTTGAACGTAATTGTTCAAAAGATGTAAATATGTTGTCTATATAAAGATCTCTGAGCATTTTAATCCCAAAACTTTTCCAGGTATTAAAAACTGGATATGTTTGCGATGGTTGAAAGAGGTGGTTCTCTTGCAGAGGTGCCATGGATAAAAGATTTTCCATCTTAAAATGCTTTCTGATTTGGTTCCATATTCTAAGTGAGTAAAGCACAATTGGGTTATAAGTATATTTGCAATAACTTGCATTTATTGGAGAGCAGAGCAGGGAGTATAAAGAAGTACTACAGGATTTTACTTCCATTGCGGACCAAGCCTGTGTATGTTCATTTATTTGTGTCCAGGTTTTTATGGCTTGTATGTTTGCTGCCCAGTAATAAAACTGAAAATTAGGTAAAGCCATGCCACCTTCTGCCTGAGGTCTTTGTAGGGTTGCTCTTCGGATACGTGGGTGTTTTGAGTTCCAAATGAAAGAGGTTATTGTTGAATCTAACTGTTTAAAAAATGATTTATTGATATATATTGGAATGGTTTGAAGTAAAAAAAGAAGTTTAGGAAGGATATTCATCTTAACAATGTTAATTCTTCCGGCTAGAGTGAGATGAAGGGTTGACCATCTATCTAGGTCTTGCTTAATTTTTACCATACAGACGGCAAAATTTTGTTGATAAAGAGGTTTATGTTTACTTGTGATATTTACCCCTAGGTATTTAAACTGATCTGCTATGGTAAAAGGTAGGGTGTTCAATCTAATTTTATATGCTTGTGAATTCACTGGAAAGAGTATACTTTTATTCAGATTAATTTTAAGACCAGATATCTTTTGAAATTCTGTTAGTGCTGTTAGAACTGCAGGGACGGTGTTTTCTGGGTCTGATATATACAAAACCATATCATCTGCATATAGAGAAATTTTCTGTTCCAGTCCTTCTCTGACAATCCCCTTTATCTGATAAGAATTTCGGCAGTGAACCACCAGTGGTTCAATAGCGATTGCAAACAGCAGTGGCGACAAGGGACATCCTTAAATATTCAGGCCAAACCCAAATTTCTCCAATGCAGTGAAAAAGTAGTTCCATTCAATCATATCAAATGCTTTTTCTGTGTCTAATGATAGTAATATCTCTGGGATGTTTGATTTTGCTGGTGAATATATAACATTAAACAAGCGTCAGAGATTGGAAGATAGATGTCGGCCGTTAATAAATCCAGTTTGATCCTGTGATATTACCAAGGGCAGCACTTTCTCCATCCTTCTAGCTAGAATTTTTGAGAGTATCTTAACATCATTATTCAGGAGTGAAATTGGTCTGTATGATGCACATTGTAACAAGTCCTTATTTTGTTTAGGAAAGACGGTGAGTAATGCTTGTCGAAATGTTTGAGGTAGTATTAGGTTGTCTCTAGCTTCTGTAAATGTTGCCAATAAGAGGGGAGCTAGCTGAGTGGAGAATTTCTTATAAAATTCTATGGGTTAACTGTCAGGGCCTGCTGATTTCCCGCTTTGTAGTGCCTTTATAGCATCTAGTAATTCTGTTAGCGTTAGAGGTTTATCCAGTTCCTCAGCACTTAAAGCATCTATTTGTGGTGTCTGTAATGCATCCAGAAATGCGTTAGATTGTGTATTGTCTTCTTTGAGCTCAGTAGAATATAAGGATTTATAATAATCTCTAAATGCGTGCATTATATTTTTATGGTCTATAATTTCTTCTCCATTCGTGTTGGCAATTACTGGTATTGCATTGCGAACTTCTTGTTTGTGAATTGCTTTTTCTCCGTGTTCATAGTAATGATGTCTAGATTTATAAATAAGTTGTTCAGTTTCTTTAGTTGTTAAGATGTTAAGTTCTGCATGCAGGGCCTGCCTTTTCCTGTGGAGAGCTTCACTTGGACGCCTGGCTTGTTCCTCATCTATTCTAGTAATTTCGCTTCTTAGCTCTGACACTTTCTTGGTTTCTAATTTATTTCTGTGGGAAACAAATGAAATAATCTGTCCTCTTAAGAAGGCCTTTAGAGTTTCCCAGAGTGTTCCTGCGGAAACCTCTGTGGGCGTGTTTGTCTCTAGGAAGAAGCTGATTTGTTTGGATATAAATTCTGTGCAGTTCTCGTCTGCCAATAGAAGAGGGTTAAGGCACCATCTGCGAGGTGAGTGTGAGGGGCTTAATGATTTTAGCTCCAAGACTAGAGGGGCATGGTCGGAGATAATAATTGTGTTGTATTTGCATGATTTAATTGTAGGCAGGAAGTTATTATCTATAAAAAAATAATCAATTCTTGAGTAGCTATAATGCACTGGTGAGTAGAACGAATATGTTCTTGAGTTTGGGCTAAGAAACCTCCAGGGGTCTGATAAGTTGCGATCATTTAAAAACTGTGTAATTGTCTTTGCAGTATTAGATGTCGTCCCCCCTGTCACAGGAGTCCTATCTAAGAGTGGATTTAAAACACAATTAAAGTCCCCAGCCATTTGGCCAACATTTCTAAAAATCCTTTTTTTGCATTGGTCTTAATTGATATTCTAATTTTCTGAGATACTGAATTTGGGACTTTAATTAGTTGTCAGTTATAATCATCAACATTAAAAGAAATAAACATTTGAAATACATCAGTCTGTGTGTAATGAATGAATCTAATATACAAGTTTCACTTTTTGAATGGAATTACTGAAATAAATCAACTTTGTCATGATATTCTAATTTTATGACTAGCACCTGTATACTTGATATCATTTTCATGATGATAGGAGTTAAAGCATGTTATTAAACATGGGAACACGGTGGCGCAGTGATTGTTCATGTCTCACACAAGATGCTTGCTGCGCTGTGCGCAACCTTCGATGACACTTTATTGTAGCAGTACTGTCTCTTTCAAACGTATTAACCCCCAATTCCTGTCCTTACTTTTCTTTCTCCAAATACCCAATCGCCAAACAATCAGCACTGTAATAGACATTAAACCATTTGTAAGCTTAGAACGCCGATTCTTCAAAACTTTTAAGGAACATTGAAATATCTTCGTAGTACGTGTTTAATTATTCTATCCATCTATCCTTCCAGCACCAGCAAGAATACAGCGCGAGGTAGGAACAATCCGTGAACAGAGCGCCAGCACCTTGCTAGCGCTGCAACACTGTGTCCTCACATGTTTAATTATTAACAATATAGATTATTTAAGTGAAGTTAAAGTTTTATCTGTATAATATAATACAGTAAACATATTTTGCTACATTTCATCTTAAAAATGATATCGTCATCATATGTAAATACGCGCTTTATAAAGTGGCTCAGGTTGTGCAATATTATAACTATCGCAAGTTTACAGTGAGGTAATTGTACTTATAGGTACAAACAGTTCTACAAGGAGCACTTGATGGACTGATTGAGTGCATTTATAGTTCTTGGGATGAAACTGTTTCTGAACCGCGAGGTCAGTACAGGAAAAGCTCTGAAGCGTTTGCCATTTGGAAGCAGTTCAATAGACGGCATGGCTGAGACAGCATGTGCTAGATGCTGTATAGTGATAATTCTCTTTCTGATCAGCTGCTGTATAGCTGTGATTCCCCACTTAGATACAGTGATATAAATACTCTGAGTGGTGAAGTGAGAGTAATATGGAAAGAGATGATCCGCTGTGGCAACCCCTAACGGGAGCAGCTGAAAGAAGAAGAAGGCTTAAAAATGAGAGTAACAACGGTAAAGCAGCTATTGTATTTAGAATAGTTTGACCATTCTGTGGACCATTATGTTGTTACAGGTTAATTACAATCAGATGCATTAAAGTAATAAACAATATGCGGTTAATTTCAGTGTATTTATAAAGCCGCGTCAGGGATGTGGATCTAAAAAAGAAAGGGTAACCACACAGGAACAGTAGCACTGCTTTGACGCTGGGTGCTGCCAGTCTGCAAAACCGAGCACAGAACTTGCGTACACCAAGGGTATGAGCTACTGTGGAAATGTGCGTGGCTTTATGCCAAGTTTAGGTTTTATACATCACGATTTGAACGTGGAAATGTTCTTACGCAACATTTTTGTTTGTATGCACCGTTTATACATGAGGCCCCAGGAGATGAGCGAGTTAATAATAATTCATTACATTTATATAGCGCTTTTCTCTGTACTCAAAGTGCTATCCACACAGGGAGGAACCGGGAAGCAAACCCACAATCTTCTACAGTCTCCTTACTGCAAAGCAACAGCACTACCACTGTGCCATCTTTGAGGATAAGTTTAACTTAGTTTGAAATGGACCAAGACTAAAACTGTAGAGAAACCTGAAACCAAAATACCAAATCCCATTACAGTAATCCCTCACTGTATCGCGCTTCGCCTTTCGCAGCTTCACTCCATTGCGGATTTTATATGTAAGCATATTTAAATATATATCGCGGATTTTTTGCTGGTTCGTGGATTTCTGTGGACAATGGGTCTTTTAATTTCTTGTACATGCTTCCTCAGTTGGTTTGCCCAGTTGATTTCATACAAGGGACGCTATTGGCAGATGGCTGAGAAGCTACCCAACTTACTTTTCTCTCTCTCTCTCTCTCGCACTGACTTTCTCTGATCCTGACGTAGGGGGATTGAGCAGGGGGGTTGTTCGCACACCTAGACGATACGGACGCTCGTCTAAAAATGCTGTGAAAGATTATCTTCACGTTGCTACCTTCTGTGCAGCTGCTTCGTGAAGCGACATGCTGCACGGTGCTTCGCATACTTAAAAGCACGAAGGGCACGTATTGATTTTCGGTTGTTTGTTTTTCTCTGTCTCTCTCTATCTCTCTCTCTCTCTCTTTCTCTGCTCCTGACGGAGGAGGTGTGAGCTGCCGCCTTCAACAGCTTTGTGCCGCGGTGCTTCGCATACTTAAAAGCCAAACAGCCCTATTGATTTGTTTGCTTTTCTCTATCTCTCTGACATGCTCTGCTCCTGACGCACAATCCTTTGAAGAGGAAGAAATGTTTGCATTCTGTTAAGTGTGAGACGGAACTGTCATCTCTGTCTTGTCATGGAGCACAGTTTAAACTTTTGAAAAAGAGACAAATGTTTGTTTGCAGTGTTTGAATAAAGTTCCTGTCTCTCTACAACTTCCTGTGTTTCTGCGCAAATCTGTGACCCAAGCATGACAATATAAAAATAACCATATAAACATATGGTTTCTACTTCGCAGATTTTCTTATTTCGCGGGTGGCTCTGGAACGCAACCCCCGCGATGGAGGAGGGATTACTGTATATTAACTTGAGGTGAAGTTAAAATAACTGAGAAAAGAAAAAAGAACTAACTACACCTGCACGTTTTTTTTGTTTATCTGGTGTCACAGGTGACTGGGGAGGTGACCCGGCCAGGACATCCTGGAGGACTGGAAGAGGGCTTACGCTTTCCCCAGTCCACGTGAGGGCAACCGCCCTGGCGGTGACCATGGGCCCCTACAGGGTTGAGCTTCCTAGCTCTGTACCCATGGTCCCCATAGCCACCATGGAGCCCTGGACCTCAGCAGACCTCAAGAGGATCGGGGACACCTGGAGTGCTTCCGGGTACGCAGCTGGCACTGGGGAGTGCCGGTGGAAGATTGCCGGGAAGCACCTGGAGCACATCTGGGTGATTATAAAAGGGGCCGCCTCCCTTCATTCAGGACCTGAGTCGGGTAGAAGAGAGATAAGGTCTGGGAAGAGGCAAGGAGGCGGCCTGAAGAAGTAAGGCATTGTGTTGTTGTTGGCCAGGACTTTGGGGACTTGGGGACTGTGGAGCACTTGATTGTAAATATGGAAGTTGTAAATAAACATGTGTGGGGTGATTTAAACATGTCTGCCTGTCAATGTCCGTAACATGTTCCACACCTGGAACTACATCAGAATTTGTGCACTATTCACTATTCTCTTTCTCGGCTTACCAGCAACAGGAATAGCAACCTGCAAACAACATAATTGTTCTCATGAGGACAGGCACAAAATGGGTCTGATCCTCCCAAAAACACAGATCACAAAATAGTGGTGTGAAAACATCATAAAATGAAATGTTTTTATAATCAGAAAATGACATCCCAAGTGGAAAACAAAAATTATGCCAATCATGAGAATCCCCAGGTATCACCTTTTGCAAAAAATATTCAAGGCCAGGTGGCATAATGGAAGAAGAAGTTGGATGGAAGTTGTGGCAATGCATGGGATTGAAAGCAGTCAGACTGTTTACAGCAGCTGTCAACAGAGTACGATCAGCCAAACTGGTTTCCAAATCATCCCACAGAAGAAGAGGATGCATATCTTGTAACTTTTTATTAGTCACATAAATTGAGAAACATCTTTGTTTGTAAACATCACATTAAAATGTGATATCAAGAGGCTTTTTTGTACATGCAGCATTTATGTTTCCACAAAACATGATTGCTAGGAGTTTGTCAAGATAATTTCAACCTTAAACTCCCAAACATAAGAAGACTGATAAGAGTGAGGAGACTAATCTTTTACACATAGTTTAGTGCATCTGATGCCAACAGTAACTAGTTTATTAAATGTCTGAACCAGAAGTGTTCTAATTTTACAATCTCAAGAAACACATTTGTCCTTCTATCTCTTGATTGAATTAATGTAACATACAGCCTTTGTTTATTTTTTTTTTAATTAAGCCACATGTAATGATAGCATTGAAATGAGAATTAGATGAAAATGTTGAAAGATTAAGGCAGTGTGCTGATTTTGAAACATTACTAGTAATTACCAAGGTCTATGGTGACTTAAATATGCTTCCCTGCCTTTTTTGCTATCAGCTGCACTAATTGTGTTTTTTCTCTTTTTCATTCCTTTTGTTTGTCTTTGTTGCCATTCAACTGAGCCATGTCCTATATAAGCGAGTGGATCTTCATTAATAGACAGTACTCATTTCTTACAAATTTATTTTAAAGGTAAAGTAAAAAATAAGAAAAAAAAACTATGCAATTTATAGATATATGGCAATGGCAATTTCACTTACTGGAGGGAGAAACTAAATTTGATAGGAATGGTGAAAACATTTTGCAGTTTAAGAACCCATAACGTGCTCATAATATAATATTTAGAAGATAAATACTGTACATTTATTGTGCTTAAATGTGCAAGGATTTAGCTGGAGAGATAGTGAAACATAAAACAGTAAACAAAGAAAATAAATCTGATGAGGAAATTAGTATGTAACCCAAAAGAAAAAAATGTGCTGGGGTTAAGGCCCAGAAAATATCACAAGAAGAAGCTAAACCAGAACACAGACCAAGCCATAACTTGAAAAAGAAACTCTGTGGATGCAACTGGGAAATCAATAATTATTCTTTGGCAGAAAACTGGAAGCACCGGAAGTGAACACTGGCGTTTCTGTCTGCCGCTGCTTGCCAGTGGTCTGTTTGTATACTTTTACTAGTTGTTTTCTTTTACTCGTTTTTTTGCCTTTTGAATTGGATCTTCCTTCGCCTTTGCATTGGATTAAAAACTGATGCATTAGCATCCCTTGCCTCCTTCGGCCTTAACACGAGCCCTTGTAGAACTGTTCTTTGCTGGCTGTAACCTGTGTGGGTAAGTGGAAACTTTCTCACTGATTCTCAGCTCAAGTAATTATCTTTGATGAATAGGTGGTTGAAACTGCCCCTTGTCAATTTCTGAGTACTTGTGGATACCCCAGTGGTGACGGTCTACTGGCTAATGTGTTATTTTATTTGGGCCAAGCAGGTGCACAAGGGGTACATTGCTTTGATTCCAATCTGGAATTTGCTTGGGTGATTTCTGGAAATCTACTATGATAAACCTCAATTGGTTGTCATAGATTACTGTGTCTACTTTGCTATCTAATGCAGTTACATCTACAAAACTAAAATACTCACTAGATGAATTGTATCGACTTTGAAGAAACTATGATTTGCGTGCTGATCTGCTGCACCGCGGCATTCTCCGACGACCAAAGTACGTTCACTGGGGCTCTCGTCATCGTTTTTGTCTGGAGTAGCAGCGGTTCTATTCCTTCACTTTGGTCTGAAGGACGCACTTGTCCACGTATTTTTGAGTGACGTGTTGATCATAACGTGCTGATTCCTCTGGTAAAATCACCGGAATATACGTCCATAGACCCTTTGAAGTTTGAATTATTTAATACTCGATCTATCTCTAACAAAGCTCTGCTGATTGGTGATTTTATCATAGACACTAAGATGGACTGTTTATGTCTTACGAAGACTTGGCAGCAACCGGGTGATTATTTTCATCTAAATCAAGCGCTCCCTCCTTCGGGGAAGGGAGGCGGTCTTGCAATAATACACTGCAAAGACCTAAAATTATCATTGATACCTCTTCCAGCATATCCATCCTTTGAACTGTTAGCTGGCAAACTCTGCGGACCTTCACTTATTGCTGTTTTATATAGACCTCCTAAACTATCAAGTGTTTTTATTACAGAACTTTTTACTGTTTTAACAACTTTGTGGGCAATGTCTACTAATGTCATCCTCGTGGGTGATTTTAATGTACACGTTGACGTGCCAACTGATGCACTGACAAATGATTTTAATGAAATCCTTGACTGTTTTAATTTAATTCAATATGTCAACTTTTCGACTCATAACAAGGGTCATATTTTAGACTTAGTTTGCTACTCTGGTATCACACCTCACAATCTTACTCCTATTGAATTTCCTATGTCAGATCACAAAATGATCACATTTAATGTTAGCTTACCTCTCAGTAAATTAAAGCTTCAGCGTGTGATTTCATTTTGTAATGTCAAGCATGTAAACCCAGAGACTCTTATAGATTTATTGCAATCCCAGCCTGTTTCTCCTTCTGCTACCACACCATCAGAATTAGTAGACCTTTACAATGCTGTTCTGTCTTCTGCCTTTGATACACTAGCTCCCTTAAAAACACGGAGTTTCATTTATTAGCACTACTACCTGGTTTACATCTGAACTCCGTCAGCTCAAAGCCATGGGCCGACAGTTGGAGCGCGTAGCTAAAAAGATGGGTCTTGTTGTACACAAGGAAATGTAGTCAGATCATATGTTAAAATACAAAAATGCTCTTTCTGCTGCCAGTAATGTGTACTATTCTAACATTATCAATACAGGAGGGAAAAAAAAACTGGAGATCTTTTTTCTACAACAAATAGGCTAATTACACCACCAGAAAATGTTGCTTACCATAACCTCTCTGTTAAATACTGCTGCACTTTTTTCTATTTCTTCAACTCAAAAATTGAAAAAATCCACCAGCAACTTGCTTCCTCTATCTCTGCAGAAAATGACATACTCTCCACTATCACCCATATTCCCTCACTAGCCACCCTATTCTTAGATTTCAGTTTACCAGCTGAAAATAATATCTCGGAGATTTATAATAAAATATTATTCTTCCACATGCCAATTAGATCCAGTACCTACAAGCTTTGTTAAGTCCTGTCTGTCACATATTCCCCCCATGATAACTATGTACTGTAGTTAACTTTTCTCTTACTACAGGCACGGTCCCCCTCTCAATAAGAAGGGCCTCAATTACTCCAATTCTGAAAAAACATGGTTTAGACCCAAATATCCTTAACAATTATCGGCCTATTTCAAATGTTCCATTCATATCTAAAGTTCTTGAAAAGATAGTTGCCTCCCAACTCCAGTCCCATCTGTCAAAAAATAACCTTTTTGAACAGTTTTATTCTGGGTTTTGTCCTAAACACAGCACAGAAACTGCCCTGGTCAAAATCATAGATGATATGGGACTTTTATCAATTCTTGTGCATCTTGACCTCAGCTCCACAGTTGACACCATATCCCATCAGATACTTTTGAAACGACTAGCTGGTTTTGGAGTCTGTGGTCTTGTCCTCCAATGGTTTTCTTCCTACCTCACTGATAGGAGGCAATTTGTTCAAATAAAGGGCTTTAAATCTGAGAATGCAGTCGTTACTCAGGAAGTCCCACAGGGTTCTGTTTTGGGGCCGCTTCTTTTTCTCATTTATATCTTCCGGTACCATGGTATTAAATTTCATTGTTACGCTGATGGCACACAGCTATATCTATCCACTAAATCCACTTCTGTTTTCCCTCCAGATACTCTTATGGCATGTCTCCAAGACATAAAGACATGGCTGACTCACAATTTTCTCCAACTAAACAGCAATAAAACTGAGGTGCTCCTGATTGGTTCTAAATCCACACTTGCTAAGGTTAACCAGACTTCTATTTTAATTAACAATATTAACACAAACATCTCTACCCAGGTGAAGAGCCTGGGCGTCATTCTTGACAGTGCTCTCTCTCTTTTTTTCCCATATAAGTAATGTTTCTCGGACTGCCTTCTTCCATCTCTGAAACATTTGTAGACTTCATCCTGTTCTTACCCAACACAGTACTGAAGTATTGGTTAATGCCCTAGTCACCTCACATATAGATTACTGTAATGCTATTCTATCTGGCATCCCAGAAAAACTTATCCATCGCTTACAACTTATTCAAAATTCTGCTGCCAGGATAATAACCTGTTCTAAATCCACTGAACATATTACACCTATTCTCTCTCAACTTCACTGGCTCCCTGTTTACTACGAAATACAATACAAAATACTGCTCTTAACATTTAAAGCCTCCCTACCTCACTGATCTCCTCCAGACTTACACTCCTTCTCGCTCACTCAGATCCTTATCTGCAGCTCTACATTCTGTACCGCACATCAAACTCTGTTCTATGGGAGCTCGAGCGTCTCTCATAGTGCTCCTCAACTCTGGAATTCTCTTCCCTCTCATATTCGTCAGCTTGATTCAATATTACATTTTAAAACTGTCCTCAAAACTTATCTTTTCAAACTGGCATACCAGTTGTGAATTTTGCAGTGTTACTGCCTGTTATCTTTGTTTGTTTGCTAATTATTGCTTTTTAATTTATCATTCTCTTTGTTTTTATTTTACTAATGTTGTTTAATTTCATTGTAAGGTGACCTTGCGTGCTAAGAAAGGCGCCTATTAAGTAAAATGTATTATTATTATTATTATTATTGAAAACCGGGGTAGAAACAACCAACAATAGGCTAAGCATTTCAGACATAATCAAAACCTAAGAGCAAATGTTTTTTTGCTTAATCTTTTTGAAGAACCAAAAGGATTAAATAAAAAGTACAATAAAGAAGCTACCAAAATAACAAAAATAGCACACTACCTGCCTGAAGAATTTTTTTTTAAATCCTCTTTTCCTACTGATGTTTTCTTTTTATCATATTTTTCAAAAAACAGAAAATGAGTCGGTGATTTTTTTCCTGCATCAGCAAATTCGGACACATAGTGAATGCATGGCTTGGTCTTAAACAAGGCGGTAGCTAAGACTTTATGCCAACACATCAGCATTTTCTCTGAATATTCTACAAATTATGCCCAATCTCTCTGAAATCCATCCTGGATATCCAAAGTGGGACAACGACCCTAATACCAGCAATTCCTAGAAATGCCCCTGTGCACGGACCTCTGGCCCCTTTACTGCATGCATGCCCCTCACCTAAACCTCCCTGAAATCAGTTCTGCAAGGGTGGGATGTCTGCACTTACATACTGCACATCTGATGTAGCTATTGTAGTTGATGTTATCAATGACATTCAAAAATGCATAAAATTGACTAGCAACTTGGTGTTTCAGGAAACAAGATAGTGGTACCCAAAACACAACAGACAAAACACTGGCGACATGAAAAAAACTTGCCACAAAGTTGTACCACCATGATGTCACTGTCATAATATTAAAATAATTAAGCAAGAAAATCCATACCTAAAAAATCCAAAAATGAAAGAGACTTGGGATGCTGTAGCAAAAATTACTGACAAAGCTTTGGCTAGTAAATACAGTAAAGAATGGCATCTCTTATACAGTATAATAAGTTTAAAAAGAAAAGAAATATGTTGTTAATGTTTTAGGCAGAGAAAATAAAAAAGGAAAGATTGTTTTTGTTTTGTTTTTATTTCTTAACAACAGAGACCCTGGGGGCAATTCAACAAAACGTGCTTATGAAATCAAGACTTCTTCAGCAAGACTGCTGCAAGACCCAGAAGTGCGCTAAGAAGGAGATCACGGGACACCTGGAGCTTTTCCGGGACCTCCAAAAAAGATGTTGCATCACTCCATTCAGAGAGCCAGAGTCAGGAGGAAGTGAATGAAGCTCGAGGGAGGAGTAGAGGTGGGAGAGAAGAGTGAAGAGAAGAAAGGACTGTTTATTTATTATGCTTGGTGCTTTGTACTGTGCTGTATTGTGGTGAGTGAGGGAAAAGTGGTTCCTCACTGAATTAAACATGCGCTGTGCTGAATCTATGGGTTCTGTGTCTGTTGTGTCAGGGCTTTAGGGAGTTGTATGCCCCCCAGTGTCCACAAGTGGCATCCCAGTTAGGACCTCTTGGCTGTCTATTGGCAGGAGAACCATTTTAAAATTTTCTTGTGGCCAACCCCGACACAAAGCACACACACACATGCCAGTGCGCAGCACGTGCTACAGCCAGCCAGAGAATCACACAGGCTTACTGAAGTCCCGTCCCATCCAGTATGGGCAAGACGAAAGCCAGGCAGCCCAGGAAGGTGACAAGGGGCTAAGGGATCGGCGTTGCAAATGGCAAGTGAGCCAGAGTCAGGAGGAGGTGGATAAATCCTGTTGGAGGAGGAGTGAAAGTGAAGAGGAAGGGAGAGGGAGAAAGAAAAAGGCAAGAGGAAGAAAAGGACTGGGTATTGGTGGTTGTTGATACTATGCTGGAGTAATGGAAAACAAGGGAAGAACATTTCCCACGCTTAATAAACAGGTGTTGTGTGCTGAACTTGGGCTCTGTGTCTGTTGTGTCAGGGGTTTCAGGAACTGTACACCCCCTGGTGTCCACAAATAGCTGAACAGGAATTAATAGCAGCATTCTATGAATGGTACAAATCCATAATTACAAAAAAAAAAAACACCTGGTGTTAATAAAGAAACACAGGCGGAATACAGCAG
Source organism: Erpetoichthys calabaricus (assembly GCF_900747795.2). NCBI lineage: Eukaryota > Metazoa > Chordata > Cladistia > Polypteriformes > Polypteridae > Erpetoichthys > Erpetoichthys calabaricus. The sequence continues at coordinate 211,845,678 of NC_041397.2, read as the reverse complement.
ACCAATTAAACGCGTAAGCAGAGTATTGTTCTTTATCAGTGTATTACATTGACATATTAGTTTTTTGCCACGTATATGGTATACACAAATTCTTACTTGATCTCTTACTGGGAACAGTTATACTTTGTATACAATAATATTGTTGGAAATATTATTTGCATTTGTCAAATTATTTATTTTTTTGTAAACTGACATTATGCATTCAGGAATTAATATAAGTAGCATGACATTCACTTGGAAACAAGTAAAAATCAAATACAAGAACATACTTCAAAATTGTAAATACAAGTTAATTAATTTATTGTTTGGATTAGGATTTCAGTTTATAGGAAAATGTTGCTCTTTTAGAAACTGAAAAGAAAGCTGCAGCTTCTGCCATGGTGGGGGGCCACCAAATTCCAGCCTCATGCCTGCTAAAGAGCTTGCCCTGAATCAAAACTGTGGTCGACCCTATTGTTACAGGCATAGGAGTTGGGCATCTTCAAAGGTGATGCCTCTCCATGTACAACAATCTTTTTTTTTTGTTCTTTATTTCACCTTATACAATTTCTTGTATTAGGAATTCGTTAGTTTTCGCATACCCCTTGGGGTCAGAGCGTAGGGTCAGCCATTGTACAGCACCCCTGGAGCAATTACAGGTTAAGGGTCTTTCTCAAGGGCACAGCAGAGTAGGATCTCTTTTGGCAGTGACGGGGATTCGAACCGGCAACCTTCGGGATACCAGCACAGATCCTTAGCCTCAGAGCCATGCATAACAGGTTATTTTTCCCAACACCCTTCTGTGTTCAACAAAGGGGAAAAAAAGCTCTTTCAGACCTAGCAAAATTGTTACATTGATAGGAAATCAATTGATCTTGCTGGATCCCTCTGAATCTACGAAACTGGACATCACTCAGGTCAGGTTAGGAGGCATGCATTGGTAGAGTGTGTTGCAGCACCCACCACATGATAAAACAGCTTGGGATCCCCATTGGCAAACCACCAGGCAGACTCACGGTCCAGTCACACCATCCAGAAATGACCATCTAGCTGCTTCATCCAGGGCCTGGTTGAGGCACTTGGGTCCTCAACAATGAGGATCCTGCTAGTCGGATCACCTTCTGAGAATCGCGCCACATAGCCATAGTGCCGTAACTGACACTCCCTCACAATGCAGAAAGTGTGCCTCATTCAGGACTCTGTGAGCAATCGCTCATTCAACACAAAGTCAAACCAGCGATACCCAAGGATTCTCTGAAGGAACACAGTACCGTAGGAGTCCAGTTTTCATCTCAGGTCACTGGATGGTATCTATATTTCACAACCATATAGCGAAACAGGAAGCATCAAGACTATAAAGACTTGGACCTACTTCCTTTGGCAGAGATATTGGGAAAGCCACACATCCCTTTCCAGCGACCTCACGACCCCCCAGGCTCTTCCAATCCGTCTACTGAGTTCATAGGAAGAGCCACCAGACACATAAATCTTGATGAGGTGAACATTTTCTCCACAGGTTGTTGACACACTGCTAATGGCTGTGCCCAAGAGGTCATTAAAGGTCTGGATCTTAGTTTTTATCCAGGACACTTGCAAGCCCAGACACTCAGATTCCTCGCTCAATACTGAAGAGCCCAGATCAGAGCCTCCATTGATTCCACAAAGATTACATAGCTTCATTTGCAAAGTCAAGATCAGTGAAACTTTTTTTCACCAACAGATGGCCCACAGCCACTGGACCCCACCCAACACCCAGTCCATGTGAGCATTGAACAGAGTAGGAGCAAGAACACACCCCTGTCCCTATCTGTACAGTAAGAATGTCATTTGTGCCTCATATAGGATTCTTGGTGATTGTGAGTAACAGGAGAATTCTGCACTAGGGTAAGGTTAGGGGGCCAAAACAGGATGATGAGGCAATTGTTTCTGTCTACTCTGAAAGATGGAGATGAGGGCTAAGGTCAATGTGTTATTTTTGTGTGCTAATAATATGAATTAATCAAATACTAATGCAGGAACCAGGAGGACATGACCTACCAACCTGTTCCTCTGCTCCCAGAAGATCAAGGGAATATTGAGTAAATCGAGTGTATCTAGGAATATCCAATGACTATTGCTTTGTGTTTAAAGGTGGTAGATGTCAGAAAAGTATATGATCAGTACCTGTTCCTGTAAGTGAGAACAAAGAGCTTGAGATCAAGTACAAAAAAAGGAAAATGGTATAATTATATTGTACAACAGGATATTTTTGCAGTTTGAGTGAATTTGTAATAGATTTGTTTTTTTTTTGTTTCCCCACCCCAAAGGCTGGAATAAAAAATTAAAGCAAAAGTGTGTGTCCTTTTAAAAGCTTATGTAAAAAGGTTAAAATATGCTTTAAGATAAAAAATCTATTGCCACACTCAACCAAAATATGTGTTTGCCTAAATGTTCCTCACACTTCTGCCATTCATGCTGTCTCGAGTTTTTGGTAAAAGGGCATCTCAATCCTCTACATCCAACACTGATGGTGTTTGTTCTTTCTTCAGGATTGCCACATAATGCAGGAGTGTACACAAACTACAATGTTGCATGCCCTTGCTGGACTCCCTCTGTAATGGTGCAGGCAGTTACAGTAATTTGTGATTTTAGTTGACCAAATACCATCTCAATACTTGACTGTGTTTTTAAGTGGGCATCATTAACTGGCAGGCATAACCTTATCAGACAATACACAAGAAAAATACTGTAGAAAGTAAAGGTGTGGAAATCAATGTGAACAGTCTACTGTGCGTTTCATCCTTGCTAGATTAATGTTGTGAATCCTTGCTTTGTGAAATGCTCTGTTGCAGACAAGGTGCTTGTAAAATCTGGGAATTATGAGTTCAACTGGGCAATTTAGCTTCAGTGTTTGAGAAAAGGCAGTCCTTATCTTAATATCTTATTAACTTCAACTAAGCATACCTTTAATTAATGGCATTGACACTAATGTAATTTAAAAAGGATTAACATGTATATCAATGCTGTGGAATGATTTCTGGGTTATATTGTCAGTCTCAACTGGACCTGGAGGTGCCATTATTGTCATATGGGTACAGTCCATTACACTTATGACATTTGGGAACATTATCTACCATCAGTGATAACACTCTCTCTTAAAATGAATGCATCTTATGTATATTGTTTCACTTACCAGCAATTTCAAAAAGGCCTGCTTGACTGCATGAATGTCCCTATGGACAGGAAACATAACTATGATGCTAAGGAATAAGCACAAGCTGATGTAAATGTTTTGGCTGTGGTCAGGCATTTGCTGTGGAGAGTTGACTTGGCAATATATGGCTTCAGCAAATTGCATATGTATACAATGTTGATCCTTGTGAACCTATATTTCTCATAAAGATAGTCATCAGAAAATGCCAACTGCTCAGTCCTGTCCTTTAACAATCTTTGTGCTTGTGGTGTTGGGGTCCCTCTCCTTCTACAGTTTCAATAACTTCACTCAGTGTACTTGTTTCACTAGTTGGTGATTCGGTTGTTTCAGCAAATAATCATCCAGACTTTTCCTCTCCTTAATTTCATAGGGGCCTTACTAATTTCCCAGTAATATGGAATGTGAAGTGGCAATTAGGATCATGACTCAATCTCCAGGATAGAACACACAAGGATCGAGCCATAATCATAATTGCAATCCGGTGCTCTTTGTGCATGCTCCATATTTTCTTTTAGAATAAGTCTGATTTTTTCAAATTTATCACGTAATACAGTATTAGTGGAGGAGAGTGTCTCTGTCTGTCCCAGCCATCTTTTAGAATGTCCAATAATCTCTGGGGTTTTCATCCATACAATAACTCAAACGGGTAGAAGCCCATTAAGGTTTGTTGGACACCCGGTATGCGAATAACACAAGGGGGAGTAGCTGGATCCCAGTTCCTCCCATCCTCACTGACCACTTTGCGTAGCATCTTTTTGAGCATTTAATTAAACCACTCTGCTAAACCATCAGTTTGAGGATGGTACACAGAGCTTTTCAGGTGCCTAATTTTGAGTAATTTGGCAATGTTCCTGAACGTCTCTGGAGTGAAAAGTGTCCCTTGGTCTTTTAGTACCTTTTTAGTGATGCTGTCATGCACAAAGACTCCTACTATTTCGGATACAATGTTTTTGGAATTGTCTACTTACAGTGAGATAGCCTATGGGTTAGGTTTAGTTAGTAGTATAATGTAGTATAATCAACTAATCACTAATATATATTTATTGCCACGAGCTGAGGGTACAAGGGGTCATACAACATCTTACACCTATGTGCTCAAATGTGATATCGACTAGTGGGGCAGGGACGAGTGCAGCACAATCCTTCGAGGAATCTCGACATTCTGAACAGGATGCACAAAAGCAGCAGATCTCCTCATTAATCCCTGGCCATAAAAAACTGAAGTTTAATCTGCTCTAGTGTTTTTTCGGCTCCCATGTGAGTGCCTAGGAGATGGGCATGTGATAATTTGCAAACCTACCGCCAGTAAGTTCATGGGACTAACAGCAATAACCTCATCTCACCATCATACTCAGCTAAACGATACAATAAATCATTATTAACCAGAAAGTGCTGAAATTGAAAATGTAAATCTGAGAGTGGGTCTGCATAAGCCTCATTGGGTGGAGCAACGATCATGGTGACAACTTGGCATTCGTCTTCATAGAGACATCTGTGTGAGCCAGTGCTATGTCACCCATGTCATACTGGGTAGCCACGTGACTCTTCTCTTCAACCAACTGAGAGCAAAGTGTGGAGACAGCTTGAGATTGGTTTTCACCATGTATTATAGTACCCAGTGGTTTAGAAAGGATGATGCATTGATTTTGTGAGCAGTCCCACCCCAGTAACACAGGATAAGGTGGGCTGCCTAAAACAATCGCCTGATCTTTTGGGTTGCCTCTTGGTAGATACAGTAATTATACATGAGGTGGACCTGTACTATCAAGTTTCCCCGTGAATACAGGTTAGACTGGTCGATCTGGATTCCCATTGTCACAGTAGCATGTAACAGCACGCAACAAAGGAAATGTTGCCGCCTTAGATGATAAGAGCTATAACCCTGTGCCAATTAATAACTATCACCCCGGTGCAAGGAAGGGATAGGGGATGGGCAGTGAAACAATACCTCTCACCTTTATCCCAACTGCAGTCGATCAGGTCACCAAAATGTGGACAAGTTACAGTGGAATGACATACCTCCCCATATTTGCAACAGTAGGGAAGGGGGTTGTTCCTCCTTTGGTTTTTCCAATGATACCATCTTGCAGCAGGTAGGCTTAAGATTGGCAACTTGTCTCATCAATGAGTTGTGGCATTCAACAGGCTGTTCTGAGCACTAAGCTTGCCAGGCTGCCTGGTGCCACTCAAAGGCTGCAATGAGGTCATAAATGTTGTTATATTCTAGCTGCCGAACTGGCTGGGCAAGGTAATTGCAGGTTATGACCTCAAACATTTTTTTAGCATCATTTATATCTGCCCCAGAGTTCAAATATTTGGGAGTTGGTCAGATGCTCTGGGTTGAACCTCCACTCCTGACAAGTCCTTGTCTGCTTGTTCTTGACTAACTCTGTACCTCAGCAGCATCTCAGCTTTGAGTTGGTTATAATCTGTGGCACCCACTCTTCAAGGTTGTAATCAGCCTGTTGAGCCAGTCCCTTCAACAATGGCACCAGTATGTACACCCACTCCATCCGCTCCCTGTGATGACAGGTAGCTGCATGGTCAAACACTAGAAAATAAGTGTAATGGCAACAATACCTATGATGGATTCATCAGTCATTCCTGCTGGAGGGCAACCTGTGTTTGACTAAGCTGAGGCTGTTGTTCCCCAACCTGGAACGTTAGTGCCCAGAGGTCAGTTGCCATGGCTTGACGTAGGGCCACCACATCCTGTTGCTCTGTCTTCCTATCAACAAATTGTGATGACTATGTCACTGCAATGAAAAGAGAGAACAACAGTAAAGAAGTAAGGTGCCAAGCCAGCCGCCCCATATAATTGGTTGCATCAAAATTTGTATAAAAAAAACATGCAATTATTGTGGAGTCATCTTTGCAGATGAGTTGAAAAAAAACTGTCCCAAGATGGTGGAGCTTCTGGTTTTGGGCCCTTCAGACAGGAAGAGGCCGGTCCAAGTGGACAGCCACCGGAAGTGATGTCAGAGGTGTTGTAGTCATCAGTCAACCAGACTGCATCGGGAAGAAGACAGAAAGACATTAGGACACAGCGCCAATCCCTGGAGCAGCAGTAGAATTGCAATCACTGGAGCCCTTCAGCTACCATCTATGCACACACACATGACATAGCACATTACTCAAGATGAGTCTGGTAATATCATCATGTGATGCTGAAAGCATCAGTACCCTAACATAACAAATACAAGAATCTTAAAAAAGAGAAAATGACAAAAAGGTGGAAACTTCATCAAAATGCATCTAGAACCCCCTAAATCCTGACAACTTCATAGTACATAGTTTCTCCGTGTTTTAATTCATTTAGGGCATGGTGAGATATAGCTATTTTCAACAAGTGAAATTTGGAATATCTTGCAAAAGAGATAAAATACACACAACACACATTCTTATTAAAAATACTTCACTTTTTTGCAGTTGTAGATTTAATATTATATATTCAGAATGTGTTTTACATTGTGTTATTGATTCTTAAAGAACACTATTCCAAAATTAATTACAGCAATATCCACATCAAGAAAACTGCATACAATACTGTACTATACTTGTACTATATGATAAATAGATAGAAACTTTATTAATCCCGAAGGGAATTGCAGATAAAAAAGAGGGAAGCAATCAGTAGTTTTAAAATATAAAAAGAGTTGTGCCAAAAGTAAAAAGAAAATAAGAATGGGCTTGTATCTAAAATATGACAACATGATTTCAGGCAATGAAGGTGGATAAAGTGGGATGAGAACAATACACTGTCTCTGGAATCAAATCCCCCATTCTCTCTTGCAGAACATATTAATAGAAAATCTCAAAAGAATGAGAGAAAATCAAAGACTAAAATGTAATTAAGTCTTGGCTATCTGTGCTGTGGTATACAATACTCCCACCAGCACTAATGCAGGATATGATATGAAATCAAATAGTAGTGACAGAAAATAAAATCTTATTTTTTTATTAGGCTGTAAGACACAAATCCCCAGTTCTTATGACTGCAAAAGCTATAGCTATGCAGACAAACCTGTGGCAATACTACTACTACATAAAAGGAATTAAGTAACCACTGACTGGCTGTGATTTATACATGTGTACGTTAGACCAAAAAAGACACTGTAGCTGCATGGAGTTTGGGTGATTGCACAGACAAAACAGGCCAAGGGGTGTGCCTATAGTGTAATCCATGGCAGAAAATGGGAAGCTGCTGGTGGGTAATATTCAACAGTCACTTATACAAGAGAAACAAAACACAGTGCACATGACTGTCATTACCATGCTACACCACCATTTAAACAAAACCCAGAAGTGCTGATGGGAGAATGCTTGACTGGCTCTGGTGTTTGGATAACCATTACTTGGTCTCAAAGAGAGTGGATAGTAGTGTCCTCAGAGACTTTGAGCAACCTATACAACTAATAACCTTACCTAGATTGTAGGTGTATGTGGAAGTGACAGACAGTATAGGATCAAGACCAAGTGGTGGGTGTTGGCAGATTGACTTCAAGAGTCCTTTCTGTGAAACAAAAACCTTTTGGGCCAAACTATCCTTTCTTACGGAGCAATTCTTTGTGCACAAAAATGTTCTCTTAATTTATGTAATGTGCACACACATTTTCAATAAAACTTTCCCATTATTTAATTAATTTATGCCAATATTTTATTTAAAACGTTTCCCTCAATGTATGCAATTTGTGTGCATGTTTTAATTCACAAAATTAGTGCAAGAGGCCAAAAAAAAAAAATGGTGCGATATGGTTTCCATATGGCTTACACAGAATATTGTTTTATCTCCTTTTTTGGACACAAGTTGAAAGTAAGTTTAGCAAAATGTTATTCATTATTGCCTTATTAAATTAATGCCATTTATACAAATATGAATCTTTGATTGATGGCCTCATGGAGTTTAGAGAAGGTAACTTGAATGCATTGAGTGATTAAATGTTATCTGAGGAACGTTTTCCTTTACTTCAGTGCCTTTTGATCCACAAGTTACAGGTTTCTTTTTTGGTTATTACATCTCAGTTCCAGATATGACAAACGGACCGTGATGTAAGACCAATCCTGTGAACAATGTGAATAATGCTATAGGCTGTAGGGTTTTATGTGCAATATTTTGATGAGGAACTATGTCTTACTTCTTTTTTTTATTTTTTTCTATATAATAATCAATATACATGTCAGGAATACAAAGTAACAACATGTTACAGATTATAGCAATAGTAAGCAAAATGCATTGAAAGATGTATTGAAAATGATCAAGATACATTGAAAATTACCAGGGCAATATTAGATTCTACAACACAAAACCAGATTTTATCAACACATATTAAACAGTTTATATGTGGATAACAAAGTTGGCCATCTTGTTACTTTTCATTTTTATTATAGAAGATACAAATCAGTTAAAGCCATTACCAAATCAGCTATAATGTGGAATTATTTTACTAAATTTAATTTTGTGAATATAGCATTTTACAAGGAATATGAAGAGATTTATATGTATTTGCCCTTGCCAGTTTTTAAAAAACATCAAATGTTCAATGAACAACCAAATCTCACTATGGTGTACAAAAAACAACATACAATAAGTTTGCAATAAATCACAAATTTTATATACATTTTGTTGTATATATAAATGTGTTAATAAAAAGCTACTGCTTTCTTAATGTTTTGTTCTCTTTTCCTTATTCTTTAATTCTAATTTCTTATTCATTTCGGTCTGAATTTGCCCTTTTACCACTGAATGTTCAAGCGCATACTGTAAGCTAATATACTTCATCTCCTTATTCCTGCAATTTATAGTTGCTTGTGGTCGATTGGATGGAAAGTGTAAGGTTGACTCTTCCGTAATAAGGGAGCACAGGTCAAACACATCTTTGCCACATGTAACTGAAGGAAAAAACTTGCAGCACTCTTTGCAAGTGAATAATTCATCTTCATTCACAGGAATAAATAAGGTCTTCAGCATCTTGCAGATGTGCATGCCATTTGGTATTCCACTGGGCATGCTGGTATTTGTGGAAGGCTTTGAATGTGGAGGGCATTCCAAACATTGCGGATATTATTTAGTTCTTCCTGTTAATAAAAATGTAAGGTTATGAACAGAAATATTAAACCTGAGCTGTCCAAACTGAGTATACCAAACAATATACTACAGTTTTATTCCTCCCTTTCTAGTGTGAAGTAAAGATCAGCAATAGTCTATTCTTTACTCTGTTAATTGAATATTTTATCAATGCTTTCAATACATTCAATGTAAAGGAATTGTCATTTTTAGTCAGTCAAGTACAAATTTGTGTAGCCTAAGCTGTAGTGTTTGTGATGCAAGAGAAGTTTCTACAACAAGCCTACATTTCAATTAGAAGTAAAATTAAGACTCTGAATTGAACAGTAAAACACATCAATCATTTTTCATACTTTGATCTAATATAAACATGAATAAATAGTTTTTTGTATTGTTGCTTTATTCTATTCTGTAGACCAGGGTGGGCAGTCTTAACCCCCTAGAGCCCTGCTTGAGAACCTCTACTCTATCCTTAACCTGTTGTTTATGTAGCTCTCCAATTAGAGGTCAATGTACAGATGCTTATCAGAGCTGGGACAATGATTGGCAAATGATCAATTACAAATCACTTATTAATGAGCTAATTATTATGTGTTACCAATTAGAGTGAAGTTTATATCACAACTATTTATATAAAGTACTTTTGTAAAACAAAACACGCCAAAGTGTATAGGCTTTAACCTGCCAAATAGCATTATGAGGTGTCTTACCTGAATTATTGCCATAACTCAAAACTGCACTAGAGCTTTGTCCAAAAAATCACTTCTGAAAAATCCTTTGTCATTAAGCTTTCTGTACTGCTGGATGCAATGTCTGTGGTTACTCTTTGTATGTAGCCCCACCAGCTCTCAATTCTATGACTTGTGCTTGTGTCTGTGATATAACTTGCTTGACCTGCTCTGTTATCTCTGTTGTTTTGACACAAATACAACTGGATATGCCTTAAGGTCACATTCTCTGTGCAAATATTAGTACAGACAAGCCAAGAATGACCTGCACAAAAAATACTCCAATGACATTATGGTGTCATATAGGATGCCATCAACAAAATAATACTGTGAGAGAATCTGTCTATACATTCATTGATTCATTCCATGTAGTTTATTTCCAGGGGGAAATGTGGCTTTTTTACTGAAGCTCTGTAAATAAATATAAACACACACTTTGGTCTGAACACACACAATAATGACTATGAAGCAAGAAAATTAAAAAGAAAGAAAACTTCTGACTTGGCAGTCACAGTCACAGTGAGGCATTATGCTGATGTATTGCAGTTGGTATGAAGGAGCCCAGTAGCTATTCTTGGCAGAAAGTATTCAATGAGCCAGAGGGAGGATTTATGGCATTATTCATAATGCCACTCAATTTTGTTTTAATTCTGTCCTTTGCTATGACACCACCAGGGGGTTCAGAGTGCGTCCTATAACTGAGCTTGCCCTTTCAATTAGCTTTTGGATTCGGTGAGCCTCTCTTGAAGTTATATTACCAGCCCAGCACACCACAGTGTAGAAAATCACACTGGCCATCACAGAGTTATAGAAGATGTGACGGATGTCACTTTCCACATTAAAGGAATGCAGAAAAAAATCCCGCTTTGCTCTTTCTTATATTGTTCCTCTGTGAATTCTGCGACCAGTCCAAACTGTCATTAATGTGGACCCCCAAGTACTTATAGAAGTGAAACACCTCTAAAATCTCAACGAGATCAAAACTCAACAAGTAGTATCTCAGTAATTACTGGATGAAGGTTGAAGATTGAGGGGTCCTGTCTTAGCTTCTCCTAATGCAGCCTTGTAAGGGAAAAGAGAAAAAGTGCTTGAAACTGCCTGCCTGTTAGGCTAGGACACCCTGACTTCATTTGTACCAGCACTTTTTGCATTAGAAAATGAGATCATATATAACATTTACCTTTGTGCTTTGTTCCATGATAACACTTTAGATGTGAGAAATCTTATTTCCTAGGACTTTTTATATATTTAACGAGTTTGAAACTTTACATAATGCTTAATTCAGAGGTGTGTTTCTGAAGTATGAAAATTAATATATATTGAAATGTGTTATGTAAATGAACTTGATAAAGGAAGATTTTCTGTTAGTTTTTTAGTGTGCAATGATTCTTTGGAGAAGGCACATGTAGGTTCCATCAATAGATGCAAATAAAGGGGTACCCATATTAGAATTTAACATATAATGATGGCTCAAGACTCTCCTTTATTTAGTTTTTTTCTGCAACATTGCAGTATCATTTACACCCACAAGGTGGAGTAGTGAGCCCTGAAACAGATTTTATTCCACTGCCTTTATGAATGTTCTTCTTCTATGAGTATTTCTGCCTGACATCTGGCTTGTGGATAAATCTATTCTGAATGACAGCACACAGAAAATATTTTTTCTTTTAGGAGTGAAAAAATAATATTTTGTGTTTTGGATGTGTTAGAATAGTCACTTTAAAATCTAGATTACCTACCTGATTATAAACACAATTACTTTTGGCTAAAAACCTTTTAGAATAAAGTTTAAGTGAATGCAGGGCATCCAAGGATTTATTTAAAATTGTGTGAAAAGAGACATTAAAATTCTGTAACAAATAGTAAACATCTTAAATAGCAACTGCAAACTAATAAAATGAATGAGGTACTGAATGCCTGCAGCTGCAGTGACATGTAGCACAATCTTTTCCAGAAGGAGTGCATTAGTCTACTGGAATGATCTTTTCTGGGATTTTTGCATGCTTGTAAGATTTGAAAGGAGATGCTGTGAACAGCTACTTGGTCATTGTTAGTTTGGACAGAGAGAAAGAGAGCGCAAGAGAAAGAGAATGAGAGATCTAGTGCCATTGCTAAAGGTGATCTGGAGCTGAGCACAGTGGGAGATTAAATAGTTTGCTTTACTCACAAAGCTGGGTGGACAAGAGGCACGGTGGCACAGTTTTAGCGCTATAGCGTTGCAGTAAGGAGACCAGGGTTCAGTTTCCTCCCTCTGTCCAGATACATGCAGGTTAGGTGAATGGGTGACGCTAGAGTGGACCTGGTTGTGTGTAGGTGTGTGTGTAGGTGTGTGTGTTTGAAATGAAGGCCCAACACATTTTGTTGGTTGACTATGCCAATTTTGGTGTACAGATATGAATCCAATAGAGCACTGCATTAGCAGTATTCTGTACTATACATTAATTAATATAAAAATGCATTTAATATAATATTAAACATAAATCAGCTCAGATTAAAGTAAAGAAATGCATTCCAAATAGAGATGTTGCAGTAAATTATTTTTTAAAATGTCATCAGTCATCAGTCTTTTGTTCTTTTAGATGTGTTCAGATTGTATCAATGGCACTTTCTAAAAGAGGTCTTCCTTCATTCAATCAGATATTTTATAAGATTGATATATTCAGAAGTAGCAACTGTACAATCAAATCCTAGATGATGAACCACAATTATGCAAAGTGCTCTGACATCAAGGCAGGATTAGTGTAAATGAAAGCAGCATCGAGTTGTGACAGAAGTAGTTAAAATGAATAAGTAATTATTGGAATTTCCATTTTGTTTTCCTTTGACTACCTAATATAAAACTGATTTTCTCCTTATTTAGCCAGGAATGTGTTATCTCTAGCACATTTTTCTTAAACATCTCTATCTATCTATCTATCTATCTATCTATCTATCTATCTATCTATCTATCTATCTATCTATCTATCTATCTATCTATCTATCTATCTAAATGACAATCAGCAGTGTAATGGAGCATTCTGTGCTGCATTTACCTTCACAAAAATTTCAGCAAATATATTAAGATGATTAGAGTTCCTAGATACATTTGCATTGTTTATAGAAGAAAGTTAATTCCATGTATCGGTGAGTGAAAGGAGTGCCAACTTGGCCACCCTGTTTATTTAAATAATAAGAAAATGAAAATAAAGGTGCATGATAGGGCTATACTGAACAGAAATTGGATTCAGCTGTCAGCTGGGGTAAATAGGCTCTAAAGAATGGTCCAGCTTTGGAGTTGGAGCTCCTTCTTGCAGATTGATAATCTCCTAAATGAGACACCTCCTTCCGAGAGTGTCCTGCTCTTATAGCTTGCTGCCTGGAAGGGGCACGGTTAGATGTCTTCATTGGGCATCTCATCTGAAATGTGGGTGGAAAAAGAGACAAGACAGTCAGCCATCACACCCCAGAAAAAAGATGAAAGTTATTTGAGCTGGTAAAAGAGGGACAAGATGCAAAGTGACAAGGAGGTTAAAATCTACATAAAAAGTATCTTACTGTCAAATAAAAGACACAAGGAAGGGAATAAACAAAAATAACAAGAAAATACAAAATAAACAAGCAGAAAGGAAAGCTCTGCTGCCCCTCTGAGCTTTTTTAAACAAATCTTATTATTGGACTTACTAGAATGTGATTTTAAGCCCCAACCAAGAACTCCTTTAGAAACATCTCAGTATTACCCTCTGGGATTTCTGTAGCTTTTCTCATTCAGCCCCAGGTGTTACTACTGTCTTTAACCCAAGCCCGAATCAAATAGCTCCAATGTAGCTATCCTTATTATAATACATAACATAGTGTGACATATATTGTACTGTACTGGACCACCCTTCTGCCTCTTATTGAACTGAGGTGATCTAGTATAGGGTGGTCCAGATCTAATTATGCAATTTTCATTACGCTATAACTTATTAAGTTTATTACATAGAGAATTCACAGCACCTGCCCTGCACATAGAGATTTCACTTAAAATTTTTTTTGTTGCCGATAGATGGCAGCACCTGCCCTGCATTCCAAAATGGCGGGGAGACGGTTGTCAGTCAAACAGTTGCATAATTAGCTCTGGACCACCCTGTACATTATTCCACATTGCCACATCGGTCCTATTTTCCTGTCCTAGAAATAATAATTTCTAGGGACACTCTCTATGTGCTCCACTGGCCGCCTATGGCAGTCCATCTGATCCTTTTGGATGGCTACATTCCTCACTGTTGCTTTAGATTAAAACTTATTCTTAGTAAGGTCCTCTCCCTACCACGTAGTGAACTCATTGCATACAATTTTGCTTATATTTCATTAACATAAATAACAAGCTCTATTTAATGTTATGACTTACCTATATTAATTAACATAATTACCTGTTTAATGAACCTAATTTTTAATTTCTCTGTGATGCAGTGACTGCCCTTTCAGCTGAGATAACTATCAATCTATCAGTAGCTGCCCTTTTTAGCTGTTAAAAAATAACTGCACAACTGAGCATGAACATGTGCATCCTGTTATAGAAACAAGCTGTGATCAGTTTTGTGACATGCTCTGTACAGTTAAATTCACCTTTGTCAAGAAATGAACCTTACTAAATTGGTGTACATTGTCTAGCAAGTTAAAGATGACTTGTTTACCTGCAATTGATCTCTTGTCACTCCACTCTATGTAAACTGCCTTTTTCCCCCATTTTTCACTCATTTTTCATAATTTCCCATTGGGTGTATGGCTCTAAAATTAATGTCAAATACAGTTCCACTGTCTTCTAAAATGCAGTTGGAATTTTTAAGTGATCTGATAGAATTGCTAACTCAGTTAAGCTCTCTTTCTACAGATAGTCACTGTTTTTTCTGATTTTAAGACTTACTTTGCCAACTTCATTAGAAATTATTTTTAACCAGATTAACTCAGCCTTCAGCCTTGAAAAATGCCTTAGATAAACAAGATTCTGTATTATGATCTATAAAAGTAACTGGCTGAAACCTCAAGAGATTATTGCGAAAGAGTGACCCTTGCTATGTATGTTCTGAACATCTGAGAGTTTGTACAGATATGCTAACCACTGTTATGAATGTATTTTACTGCCACATGATGGTGAGTGGCCATGATAGTCCAAGGATTTTGTTCTCTCTGGTTAGTCAGCTATTTCAGCATTCACTTTGTGTTGCTATCAATACCTCCACTGTAGAATGTGAAAAATACCTTGATTCTTTTGGGAAAAAAATTAAATCCTGGTAGAAGTTCAACACTTTAAAAGTAAACTGAAACAAAACCAAACCTATTCTTTTTGGCACTAAATCCCAGTTCTATGAGTTTAATACCTTTTCATTCATGTTAGGTGATAATACTATTACATCTTACCTTCTTCAAATAATTTAAAAGTCATTTTTTAATTTCTAGTTCAAGTCACATATATTGGTTTCTTAATTTCACCTTTGTGACATATCACTCTTTTCTGGGACTGGAAAGTTGGTCCCTGCATTCATCATGTCCTAAACTGACTTTTGTAACTTTTCAGTGGCTGGGGCCCATTCTAATCGTTTATATCTAGCTGCTTTAGAACTCTTCTGCAGGAAGAACCACAGACAAGGCACCAGTGTGTCACAGAGCACACATGTATGTGCACACCCAAACTCACTATCACTTGGTCAATTTAATATTTCTAGTTAGCTTAATCTGCACATCGTTGCAACTGTAGGGTAAAGTGGCATTTCCCTCTTTTCTATATCATGGCAGCATATAAGTCAGCTGCATACTTGATCTCCAGCCCCCTACACTAACATTGAACATGAAAAATGAGTTGAGGCAAAATATGAATTTACAAAAGTGCTCCACCAGGGCATACAGAATCTAGATCTTCAACTGATAAGACTACATCAATCATGTCAAATGATTATGTTGAGAATACATTAAAGGCTCAGGAATTCTTTAATCGTGTATCATTTACTCCCATGGTCAGTGTGCAACTGTAATTGACAAAATCATGTGCAAGGTATTAGCCAAAAGGATGGGCTCCCCAATAAACCAATGGCAAAATGTTAAGCCTTCCTGTTTTTCTATATAAGCACTAATTCTAAGCTGTCTACCTAAACATAACTCCTATTATACTGAACAGCAAATCTGTTATTGCAGAGGATATGACTGTTAAAAGCAGCTAAAGCAACATTTCCAAAAGCTCCAAATTCTAATTCAGTGCTGGCATCTTAATGATGTGGGAAACCTAAACTGAGAAGAGGCCTTTACATTTTTATATGTTAGTGCACTAGAAATGTTGTGGTTATTATTGAACAGAACCTTTTACATGCTTCATGCTTTTTGTTTTATGCAAAAGGTCTCATGGCTAATAGGTGGTGATTTGAAGCCATCACCAAAAGCTAGAATGCCTTCACGGAGATGATAGTGAATTAAAACAAAAGGGTTTTATCAGTTAAATAAATAAAAACAAGGAGGTGAGATCAAGGTAGGAGTTCACTGTAACCAGGGGCATTGAGAGCCAATGCCGGAGTTTAGTAGCAGGTGAAGGGGGGTCCCCCATGAGGTTTAGCATCAGTCAAAGAGAGGTACCCCGAGGAGTTTACTTCCAGATAAAGAGAGTGGGCCTGGGGGATATCAACCAGCCCTCTTCTCGTCTGGCCTGATTGCAACAACAAAAAGGTGAAAGCAATAAACTTCTTGTTGACTAAGAACCTTAATAACAGGTTTGCACACCCCGAGATATTAGCCTATCATAAAACATATTGTAACACTGTTTTACCATGGGAAAGGCTTTTGGGAACACCTCTCCTCAAAACATAAATCTCATTTTATCAAATGCACAGATTCCTTTCCTGTAGACTACAGTTACAGTAGAACCTCGGTTCACGACCATAATTCGTTCCAAAACTCTGGTCGTAAACCGATTTGGTCGTGAACCGAAGCAATTTCCTCCATAGGATTGTATGTAAATACAATTAATCCGTTCCAGACCATACGAACTGTATGTATATATTTTTTTTAAGTTTGTAAGCACAAATATAGTTAATTAAATCATAGAATGCACAGCGTAATAGTAAACTAAATGTAAAAACATTGAATAACACTGAGAAAACCTTGAACAACAGAGAAAACTAACACTGCCATAGTTCACGCTATAGCGCTACCAACCGCTGGCTAAAAACACTTTTTTTAAGCACAGGGAAAAATATGAACATTTGAAAAAATCCGTAATTTAATAAACCTCCAAGAAAAGTAACATTGCAACAATGCATGCTACAAACCGATCGCTGTAAACAGAAGTGAAAACAAAATCAAGCCCAGTGCATTCTTTAACTGTCTTCTCTACCTTATGCGTCCAGCTCTCTCTCTCGCGTTGCCTGTGAGCACGTCTCTCTCTCTCTCGCGCTGCCTGTGAGTGCGTCTCTCTCTCTCTCTCGCTGCCTGTGTGTGTGCGTCTCTCTCTCTCTCTCTCTCTCGCTGCCTGTGAGTGTGCGTCTCTCTCTCTCGCGCTGCCTGTATGTGTGTGTGTCTCTCCCTCGCGCTGCCTGTTTGTGTGTCTCTCTCCCTCTCGCATGCCTGTGTGTGTGTCTCTCTCTCGTGTGTGTGTCGCGCTCTCTCGCTCTCTTTCTCTTGCTCGCTGCACAGGAAATGCACAGGGAGAGACTGAACATGTACAAACCGAAAGGGAAACTGGCTTGTTCGTATACCGAGTGTGTGGTCATGAACTGAGGCAAAAGTTTGCCGAACTTTTTGGTCGTAAACCGATTTGTACGTGTACCGAGACATTCGTGAACCGATGCTCCACTGTATATGCTACATCTCTGTTATTACTTTTATTTGTCTATTGTTAAACTAACGAACCTTTAGGGATATACAGTTCACAGTTGCAATGCACTTGCACCTAAGACATACTGTAGTCCACTACTTTAAGACTTCAATCATGACTATCACTGTAACTTATTTCTTACACACATGATTGACCTACCTGAAAAAACGACTCCATATCTCAACTCACTGCAATAAAATATAACAAAATGTACAATAATTATAATATGTTTTAATCTTTGAATATTATAGCTAGTTCAAAAAACAAAATAAAAAAGAGAGTTGGCATTTCATATCATACAACCTCGATCGTCTTGTTGTAATGAAAGCAGGTGAAGATCAACAACACATTTAATATGTGTGTGCCGATCACAGGCAGTGCTTTATCTTAGTTGTAAAAAGTCTCGATTTGACTTCTCTCATCAGTTTATCTCTCTCCCTCTGTTCATCTCTCTCTGATTGGATTTCTTTTGTGCCTACTATCTTCAGGTCATCATCTGCTCTGCTCTCTACCTAGCCAGTTCATCATCTGACTTTATACTTTCTTCATTAGTGTTTATCCCCAAAAATCCTGTCTCTCATCCCCCAGGCTTTCTTCCTGGAGGATTGGGTGCTCATGATTCTAAAACCTGTCCCTCTTCTGCTGACTTATAAATTCTACCTATCTTTGTGTCCAATATTCAGAGTTCATACAACTCAATTTACACCTCTGATGTTATAGACAGAGTATCGAATCGGCAAATTCACATTCAACTGCATCAGAAACAGGAGCTTCACGTTCAGCAGCAGTGGGTGTTAACTCTCTTGTGTGACCAGTTACTAACTGAACTTTCAGTATGGCCATTGCCACACACGTGTGAATAGGAGGCAGCTGAAGGGCTTAATGACTGGTAGTAACATATCTGCCCAGGGGGCGGCAGTGTGCACTGACTCTTTCAGTATGTTTCAGTGCTTTTGTTTTTTTTGTTATAATATTTCTGTAAAAACTAAATAAGACAAATAAAGTACTGTCTGGATGAGCTCTGAGGCACAGCCATTAGCAGTGTGCCTGTCTGCAGAGAGAATTGTCGACATGGTCGAGAGGTTTACTTGCCATGGCAGCGACATTCATGTCTCTGGTGACTCTTCCTATGAAGTCAGTAGATGGACTTGGAGGTCATGGGATGTCATGAGGTTACTGTAAAGGGGTGTGTGGTGCTCCCAATATCTCTGCAAAAGGACGAAAGTCCAAGACTTTAGAATCCTGGTGCTTCCTGTTTTGCTATATGGTTGTGAGACATGGACGCTATCCAGTGACCTGAGATGAAGACTGGGCTTCGTCAGTACTGTGTCTCTTTGGAGAATCCCTGGGTACCACTGGTTTGACTTTCGAATGAGGCACATTCATGAGTCCTAAATGAGGCACATCACCTGCATTGTGAGGGAGCGTCAGTTATGGCACTACAGCCATGTGGCGTGGTTCCCCAAGAGTGATCCGGCTTGCAGGATCCTCATTGTTGAGAACCAAAGCGGCTGGACCAGACCAAGGGGACTCCTATGTAACACCTGGCTGCGGCAGGTAGATGGTCATTTCCGGAGGGTGGGACTGGACCATGTGTCTGCCTGAGGAGGTTGCCAACTGGGATCCTGAGCTGTTTCGTCATGTGGTGGGTGCGGCAACGTGGTGTATCAGAGCATGCTCCCCAATCTGACCTGACCTGACCTGTCTATCTATATATCTAACTCCCAGTTTAATGGCTCTGTGGTTGGAAGTGGCTTTCATGCACAGGCCCATGACCACTTCCAGGGATACTTACAGTCCCCCTATCATTATCTTAGCTCCAACATTCCCTGCCAACTTTACCTAAAACAGCCAGCACACCCTGGTAATTATTCCATTTTACAAGGAATGACCTTGGTATGGCTTACTGCTTTACTCCTACAGTGTTCTCATTGAAATCTGGCCTTTACGTCCACAATTTGTATTTACTACTGACTGATTAAACAGAAAAACACGTTTCTAAGATTTGTTTAGAGTAAATATGAGGAAATGGGGCCAAATGTGGACAAATTTAACCTTTATTTGCTTTAAAATCCTTTTGGCAAGTTTGTGTTTTAGTTGATAGTTTTAGCTACACAAAAATACTTCTGCAGCTCTTTCATAGTAAGTTTTTAAAGATGTTTTTAAATTTCAGATTTCTGTAGTTTTATTTGTACATGAACTGAAGGAATTATGTATGCATTTTGGCTGTTTGTCCTGTTTGAATGTTTTTTGGTTTGGGATTTAACTATCAGTGCCAAAATGAATAGGCTTGTGTTGCAGAGATAATAAAGAAAATTGGTTGCTAACTGCAATGCGCAACCTGCAAAAAGGTAACTTCATTGCCTTTATAATTAACCTTAGACATTTGCAGCTTTGCACTACTTTCACTCAACTGGGACTCATGAATGAAACTCAGTCACATCCTGACAATTTTATTGTAGAAATGTTTAGAGCATTGCTTTATTTATTTTGCTTTATATTGCTGAAGTGCTGTGCAGTTCCATTTAAAGCAGACTGACAGTTTCATATACTCGGTGTTTCATTCTTTGTTATAATTCCCAATCACTCCAACTGATGAAAATATCTTAAATAGTAGCAATCACTCATTATAAGTCATGGCTGTTAAAATTATGGTTTTCTTGAGATAATGTATTGCCTCCAAATGATCCCATTATTGAAATAACAGTAACATCTGTCACACCTTTTACTCGTATTCCTTGTTATTTAAATTTGGAAAGTTTTAGTACAGGCTATTTGTTGTTTGTAGAAATCATACCTGGTAGTCTGAGATAACTTAAATATGCTGAAAAAACACAATTTTATAAAGATGAAATTGCTTTTGCCTTCTTTGGTCATTAACAATCTCTGTCCCAATGTTCTCCTAAACACTTAATGCTTTTCAGTTTGTTGTGGCATTTGCCTATCCTGGGTTTATTGTTAAGATTTTCAGCTTTAATACCAAGAAAAAGTAGGACTGTTGCTTGAAACATACACTTTCCTGAATCGTTCCTTTCCAATTGAATTAGAACTAGGGGGAGTGGTTGACGTGCTAGGCCACCTCTTATTTGATTTTGATTTGGAAAGTATGAAATTTTTAGCTAATATATAACAATCTTTTACATACAAAAGCCATAACAGAAAGTTATTAAACATAAGGAAAAAGACTGAAGGTAACTCAAGAGATAATTTAATGTAGCTTAACACTAGAATTCCCGAAGCCTACGAAAAAACTTGTAATCCTGGCCCACCTTAAATTTCTTCGCACCTCTCCGTCAGCGTCTTTTGTGTTGTAAATGTGTCGATCAACACAAGCAGCAAGCTGCCTGCTATCCCATCCCTCAGCCCACCGCCACAGTTCAATTTGCAAAGAAGGTTCTCAGTGCTCAGTGGTTATCTTGGAGTGAAGTGCCTGGAGTTGTAGAGGGTAAATAATATATTGTCATTTGGAATACATTCGTTTCATGTGTGTTCTGTGTCTACAACAATCTATGTAAACATTTTTTCATGTTTTATAAAAACAGAGACATAGGTATATATGACATTTGGAATAATTCATTTTATGACCTATATAGTACATTTCTGAAAACATTGTTGCACTAATGCAACATTATATTCTTTCGATACCTTCTTGTGGTTGTAATCAGTGACCGTGTTTTTTTTTCCCCGATCTTGCCCACTCTTCACATGTTGGTGCATGGTGGTGTTTCTTTTGTACTCCAGGTGATGTAAGGGACAGAATAGTGCAGAGAGGTCAGTTCCGCGCTAAATAGAATCATCAAATTCAAATGTTAACAGTTCCCACACACCCAAGGACCGTCCTTCCTACATTTACGACATGTGTACCTGTTGCAATGTACACACCTCTCTATGCTGTGGTTCCTATTACACTGAAGGAGCACCTGCCACTGAAGATTCTTTCCCAGAGGGAAGCGGAGGTCTTGGAACAGAAGCTTGTTGATGTTGCATCCTCTTTTCTTTTGTCATCGCCTTTTCTTGTAAGAAGCGATGACGAAGTTCCTCTGCAAGGTGAGCCAAGAACACTCTTCTTTTCTCAGTGGAACCCGTGCATACCTTGTACAGTACATGTGCGTTCATCACCGTCAGGTCAAGCAAAAGTTAGCTTTTTTTTCAGTTTTATTCTCTCAGTCACGTTCACGCTTCCACAATACGCTGTTTTCAAATAAAGATGTGGTATAACAAACTTGTTTTGTTATATGACTTCTTTATTTGAGAACAGTGTCAGATCTTGTGCGTGAACGAGACTGGGACTGGGAAAACTGTGGACGTGGGTGTGAGTGGTGTGTGTGACTGAGAATTATTGTGGATGTGAATTTTTTTTATTATTCAGTTTTATTCTTGAGTGTTCCTACTCACGCTGAATTTGTATGCAGCTTCAGGTCCATGATGTCAAGTATAAAAGCAGATGAATTGTTAAATTGATTGCTCGCTCCATGGACTGAGACATTTGTGCATAACTGTGGGCAAATAAAGAAATGTTTTGCATTCTCATCTGAAATCTGTGACTGCCTTCTTTGAAAATGGAGGAAAGTTTTATCCACAACAAAAGCCTCTTTCCAGAAGGGCATCTTCTATTTCTTAATCAGTTGCAAATGTGAGGAGACCTCTAATGACTATGTTCAATGGTTTATCTACATCTACCATCCATGAATGATGTTCAGATTTGACTCTTGTAAGAATTTTGTTAGGGCTCTGTAATTATTGGCAGAGTCTGGTAAAGTTTTATGCTGTCTTTCATGATGATTTATTTATTAATCATTATTTGGTTTCCATTAGGTTTTTTGAAATTTGTATCCAGTTTTCTTCTGTCCAAAATATGACTGAAGGAATTTTCTTTTGTTGATGGTTGTGGCCTGTGTTGTTTATATCTGTAATTTCTTATTGCATGTCTTTCGTGTCTGGAGTTTCAAAGTGATTCCTTGTCTGTATGCCTTAGAATGCCTTTGTTGAGGTAAGAGGACTGGATCTCTTTCCTTTGTAAGAGTTCTTAGAAGACACTGTTTTAAATTTTCCTTGAGACATTTACAACTTGGTACCAACGTTTAATGGTTTTGCTTATGTTGTTAAATGTGGTATGTTGTGTAGAAACAAATATGAAAAATCATGTTTTCTGAACAAAAATTCAGAGTTACAGCAACAGAGGCATTTGCAGTGCAGCAGTTTAGGAAAAGTCAAAAAAGGACAGAAACATGACATGCACACTAATTAGGTAATTAAAGATTTAAAAACTTTTAGCCATGCCTGTTGTGTATCACAAACTGCTAGACCCATGAAGATTTTGTCTCCCATTTCTTACAACATTCCTTCTTTTTCCCGTCCACCATAAATTTTCATTTTGAGCAATTTATGCAATTCTTGTTTCAATTTATTTCATAATCTGAAGATGACATATTTGAGTACTAACATTTTGCTGCTGCCTTGAACTGCTGTTACCATACTGTTTACGGTTGCCTTGCCTATTGCCTATTGCTAGTCACATGATCAAAAGTCATATGAAATATTGTGTCAGAAGACCCACCTAATAAAAGATGGTGTCACAGCAGGTTGGTGTCCTAGATTTGGGATATTTAAAAAATTTTTCTCCTTTAGCTGTGTATTAAAAAGTTTTTGGTTTTGACCTTTTGTACTGTAATTTTGTTTTTCTTTTCTGATATTTGCATTGATACTGGTATTTTTGTCATTCAGGTTGTAGACTCCTGCTTATTTTTCAGAAACAAGGACTTAAGGGAAGGACTTGAATGCAAAGCATCCCTTTGTGTTGAGGACATTGTACTATGTATTACATATCTACTGTATGTTCATGATTGACATTCATATTAAATTTATTGAATTAACTGTATAGGATCTCTGGGTTCAAAAATTAACTTGATTGAAAGTATACTTAGTGATTAGACATACACATTAGTCTAAACTAGATCGCTGTTTGCTGATTGTTTCAGAATATTTCAAATAGGTGTTATAGGTAAAAAAAAACAATTTATGCAATTTGAATTATATAAAGTATATATGCAAACACTTGCATAAGGATAAAAACTTCCGCGCTCATCTCATCAACTGGTAATTACACAACAAACTAGGGAGTGGTGCTGTCACTCAATGCCTTTTCTCTTCCTCCCTCGGCAGAATGGATAATTCCATCTCTGACATCACTTCTACTTTCTGGCCTCCTGAACACATCATCCTCCTTAAAACCTTCTCTGCTTCCATCTTGAAGTCAGTCATATCAGGGCTCTCACCTGAAAACATTTCCACAGTTATCCATCCAACCATTATCCAACCCGCTATATCCTAACTACAGGGTCACAGGGGTCTGCTAGAGCCAATCCCAGCCAACACAGGGCGCAAGGCAGGAAACAAACCCCGGGCAGGGCGCCAGCCCACTGCAGGGCGTGCACACACACACGCACACACACCGCCACACACCAAGCACACACTAGGGACAATTTAGAATCGCCAATACACTTAACCTGCATGTCTTTGGGCTGTGGGAGGAAACCGAAGTACCCGGCGGAAACCCACGCAGACACGGGGAGAACATGCAAACTCCACGCAGGGAGGACCCGGGAAGCGAACCCAGGTCTCCTAACTGTGAAGCAGCAACCAACTGCGCCATCGTGCCGCCCCTTTCCACAATTATTGAAGTTATTTTCAAAAACCTGTCATCTCTCAATTATATGGAGATCACCTAGGTGCCCCAACTCATTAAGATTTGTCTCCTTAATTTACTTTATACAGTGATCCCTCGCTATATCGCGCTTCGCCTTTCACTCCATCGCGGATTTTATATGTAAGCATATTTAAATATATATCGCAGATTTTTTGCTGGTTCGCGGATTTCTGCGGACAATGGGTCTTTTAATTTCTGGTACATGCTTCCTCAGTTGGTTTGCCCAGTTGATTTCATACAAGGGACGCTATTGGCAGATGGCTGAGAAGCTAGATTGCTTAGTTTTCTCTCTGTCTTGCACTGACTTTCTCTGATCCTGATGTAGGGGGATTGAGCAGGGGGGCTGTTCGCACACCTAGACGATACGGACGCTCGTCTGAAAATGCTGAAAGATTATCTTCACGTTGCTATCTTTTGTGCAGCTGCTTCCTGAAACGACATGCTGCACGGTGCTTCGCATACTTAAAAGCTCGAAGGGCACGTATTGATTTTTGACTGAAAAACAAACTCTGTCTCTCTCTATCTCTCTCTCTCTCTCTCTCTCTCTCTCCCTGCTCCTGACGGAGGGGGTGTGAGCTGCCGCCTTCAACAGCTTTGTGCCGCGGTGCTTCGCATACTTAAAAGCCAAACAGCCCTATTGATTTGTTTGCTAGAGATTGTTTTCTCTATCTATGTGACAATCTGTGCTCCTGACATGCACTCCTTTGAAGAGGAAGATATGTTTGCATTCTTTTAATTGTGAGACAGAACTGTCATCTCTGTCTTGTCATGGAGCACAGTTTAAACTTTTGAAAAAGAGACAAATGTTTGTTTGCAGTGTTTGAATAACGTTCCTGTCTCTCTACAACCTCCTGTGTTTCTGCGCAAATCTGTGACCCAAGCATGACAATATAAAAATAACCATATAAACATATGGTTTCTACTTCGCGGATTTTCTTATTTCGCGGGTGGCTCTGGAACGCAACCCCCACGATGGAGGAGGGATTACTGTATATAGTGTACATATATATATACATATATATATATATATATATATATATATATATATATATATAAACACACACACACACACATACATAGAGTACATATTGTATATTAAAATGACTATCATTTTACTATTTTATTGTTTCCAGCTGTTGCTCCTGTTTCTTCCCATTATTCAAATTCATGCATATAAGTGAACTGGCAGTGCTAGATTGGCCTTGGTGTGTGTGTTTTGATCTGCAATGGACTGGCACCCTGTACAGAGTTTGTTCCTGCTTTGCACCCTGTGCTAGCTTGGATAGGCTCCAGCCCAGTTGACCCTGGTCTGGATTAAGGGAGTTTGTGACATACAATGCAAGTTCATCCCTCTTTGTTATTTTTTTCTTAAACAGATAAATTCAATTGTAACTTCTTTCATTTGGAATGCAGACAGGCCATAAAGAGTTGCAAAGGGAATAATGGCTCTACCTAACTTTTAGTTTTATGACTGAAATATTAAAAATAACTGGAGATAGTGGAAGGAAAGTTTTGGCAATTAAACTTTTAATTTGGTGGTACATCATCCCCTTTAAAATTTAAAATTTGTGAATTTCCCCTTGGGATTAATAAAGTATCTATCTGTCTATCTTAAAAAGAAGGTATCAATGTATAAAATAGTTTAGTGCAATGATATAATCATATAATAATAATAATAATAATTCTTTACATTTATATAGTGATTTTCTCACTACTCAAAGTGCTTTTCATAGTGAGTGGGGAGCCACTTCAACCACCACTAATGGGTAGCATCCACCTGGATGAGGTGACGTCCATTTTTGTACCAGTATGCTCACTGCACATTAGCCATTAGGTGGTGAAGTAGTGAGAGAGAGACAGCCAATTAGAGACTGGGGATGTTTAGGGGACCAGAATGACCAGGCCATGGAGGGTATTTTAGCCTGGACATCGGGATACACTTTACCCTTTACGAAGGATGCCCAAGGATCTTTCATGAGAGAGACACAGAGAATCAGGACCTCAGTTTTACATCTCATCTGAAGAACAGCACCATGTTTACAGCACAGTGTCCCCATCACTGCACTGGGGCATTGGGATCCACATTCTGAACACAAGATAAATGCCCCCTGCTGGCTTCACCAACACCTCTTCCAGCAGCCATCCAAACTTTTTTTGGATCGTTTCCCATCCTAGGTCATAGGATTGAAAAATCCACAAAAAAGATCTCCTTAATATTGCTTTGGTTTCTCCTCGACAGCAATGATATCAGAAAGAAATTAAATATAGACATTGTCTTCTGTCTCATATTTCTCAGATTTTTCTCCTGAGAAAAAATACTCCAGTATTCACACAAGACCCACCTCTTGAGTTTCAGAACAGGTCTCTGCAAAGTCATACAGTGGGCTCAGATATTCTAAGTGGTGTCTTGATATTTTTTTTTTTTTTTTTTTTTTGCGATTTCAGTGTTTACATTGTGTGCTCAGTAATATGTGAAATATATGGACAGTAGTAATAAAATGCTTTAGTGTGATTACAAACCTATTAGCCCTTGCTTCTAAATAATACTATTAATTGCTCTAATTTAAATTGTTGTGCTCTATTTAGACCATAGTCATTCTGGAAAATAAGGCAGGCTATGTGGCATAGTGGGTAAGACTTTGGGCTTCAAACCCTGAGGTTGTGGGTTGAAATTTCACTACTGACATAACACTATGTGACCACAAGCAAGTCACTTCATCTGCCTGTACTCTGATTAGCAAAACACAAGAAATGTAACCAATCATATCTCATGTGTTGTAAGTCACCTGATTGAAGGAACCAGTCCAATAATAAGTAAAAAATGTGTGGTCTTGAAAGAGATGTCACAAAATATACCATGCTTTTCAAACCAAATTCTTAATTTTGACTCCTTTTACTTCAGTTGTATCGAATGTCTCATTTTTCTCTAAAGCTGTTTCTCATATGGAGTTTTAGGAGAAACATCTGTGACAAAGCTGATTCTTAAATGAAACATAAATGAGAATCTTTATTAAGTCTCATGAGCCATCAAAGGTCAACCTTTGAGAAGTAAAATTTTCCTATGGGAGTATTGGCTGGGCCTGAACATGCTTAGCTTCAGGTGTTCCAACTTTCTTTAACCTATTGTGATGGACGGCTGGCAGCTCACCCCGGCCAACACATTCCCTGCAGCCTAGAGGTGCCCCAGATTCCCGCAGGGCATCATGGAAGGTGGAGTTTGACTTCACACCCTTGCTGGGTACCTTGGGGACCACCGTGTGACGCTGCAGGGAGGCGAGGGGATTTTTGTTTCCCAGGCTGAAGAAAAATACAAGTCTTCATCTGACCCGGAAGTGCTATTAAATCACATGGACAGAAGGACAGGAGCACTTCCGGGTCAAGGACTATATAAAGAACTATGGGAGACCCAGCAAGCCGAGCCGGAGTTGGGAGGGAGTGTGATGGAGCTGCTGGGAGGAGAGGAGAAAAAGAGGAAAAGAATTGTATTATTGATTATTTGTGTATTGTGGTGGATGTGGTGCTTTAGAGGCACTATATTGAAGAAAATTAAAATACTTCTTGGTGCTTTTAAACCAGAGTCTGCATCTGTCTGTTGGGTTTCACGGGGCAACAGCACCCTCAAGTGTCCATACATTGACAGTATTTAATTCACAAAAGTCTCTAGTAATGACAATATAATCTTCCAGTAACATACTGTTTTTTCTACAGTATGCCCATTTTTGCAATACATATACTTGAAGCTATGCTAGCTAATATTGATGAAGATATAGTATAATATTTACAAACTCTGAGGAGTGCATTAGGCTTTTGCGACAATGGGAATGAAGTCTTTCAATCAGAATTTCAGATAAGAAAGAGAATTTAGCCATTGACAAGATACATTTTTCTTCAATCTGTGCAAGGGATTGTGTAAATCATTCTCAAATTGTACATTGCAAATATCACTATCTTGGAATAAATGACAGAGAATCTATCCAAGACAAGATCGAAACTCTGAACGATGAATGATTTTGGGAATGTCACCACAATCACTCCATTTTGGGGCACAATACTTACATATCTGTCAGATGATGTTAGACATACAATTATTTCCAAATCTTGAATTAAATTATTTGGAATAATTGTTAAGATAGCACTGGGATGCAACAAAATTTGAAAAGAATAAACAGGAGAGGAGCAGTTTAAACGGGCATGGGTTTGTAACCAGAAGACTAATAGTGAGTGGGTCCAAACCAAATTGGACCCAACAACTATAATAGAAAAACAAAAGCAATAAGTCAGGAGCTGTGAAGTAAAATAATGAATTAATGAAAGCTAACATACAAAGTTGTATTAACATTTTTTAACTCTGATAATTATAGGATTAAAGTTCCATCATGCCAACCTTTACACCATTGCATAAAGGCATGAAACAGAAAACTTCTGTGACCTTTGCCCATGGCAATCACCGACATGAAATGGCTACTGGGAGACAAAATGGCGGTGACTAGATGAATCATTTGAAAAATAATTCATAATCCTGTGACACAGAGAAAATCAAAGAGACAAATCAAGAATCATGACTTGGAACAACATTGTGCAATGAAAAAATTACTGTCCACTCCTGCACTACATTGCATGTATATTGACTTCTCTTACTCAGCTGCAAGAACTATAACCCACCCTCCAAAACACAATAGGAAAATTATATATTACTAGACATTAAGCCCGTTACAATAACGGGCGCTAGAACAGTGGTGTAAAGTAAAATAATAATAAAAATACAATAGAAACGTATATGACAATATAGTAACTATAATTAATATTGCCTTAGTGTAAAACTTTGTAACAATCTGTAATACACAATATCTGAAGAAGATATTTAGGAAAAAAATTTTATTTTTTTACCTCATGAAATTTTTCAATAAAATTTTATTATAGACAACATTTCTTGTAAATATTCTGTCTGAGTTTGGCAACAGTTTGCCTTGTTCAGGACCATCTACAACCTTGACAACAACATCTTGAAAACTTCTAACTCTTGATAATGCAACATATAACTGACCGTGGCTGAATACTGGTTTTGGCAAGTAAATGCCAACTTTTTCTAAGGTTTGCCCCTGAGCTTTATTAATTGCTATGGCAAAGGCTAATGTAACTGGAAATTGTCGCCTTCTTAAGGTAAAGGGTAAATTAGTAGAGGATGGAGCCAAATCAATACAGGGAATAAAGACAGTGTCCCCTTCAGCTGAACCTGTTATTACTTGAGCAATGATGAGGTTTCTTTTCAAGTCTTTAACAAAGAGGCGGGTTCCATTGCACGATCCTCTTTTAGTGTTTATATTCCTAAGGAGCATAATTATTGCTCCCTTTTTAAGGTTCAGTTTATGCCTCGGTATTCCTGTTGGAGTTAGCCCATTAAGAAACTCAATAGGATAGTTCTGCATATCTTCCTCAGTTGAGTCATCAATTGAGTTTGAGCTGAGGAATGTCACAGTATCTCCTTCCAAAATGTTTAGAACCTCTTCATTTATGGTATTAACATCAGAGTTCTTTGGGTAAAGAATAGATTTTTTTGCTATCTTTGAGACTTCAGCAACAGGAATTCTTTCTCCAAATAAGTCTTTGACGATATCTCCTGTGCATAAAATTTTTGAAGTGATTTCAATTATGTCTTCAGGCAAACCGTCAAAGTGTGGTGTATCACCATTGCCAACTTGGATCAACCAATTGCTGAATTCAGTGTCGACTGAACGGATATTGTTTGTAAGGTTAAGTACTTGGAAGTTTTGCCACAGTTTATTATACTTTATACATGCTTCGACAATTTTTGTCCGGTCACCATGAGGAACCATGGGAAGTGTTTGCGGGAAAATCTCCACCAAGTAAGAAAACTTTTCCTCCAAAGGGTTTGTGGTTATCCATTATTTGTTTGAGCAGTGTGTCGACCACTGCAAGAGCTAAAGAGGGGGCCATAGTACACTCATCCGAAATGAGTACTGTAGATGATCTCAAATTTTCAGCATCAGCAGAATTGAGACGCATATTTGATATTGAATTCTCAAGTATCGGAATAGGTAATTTGAACTGAGAGTGGTATGTTCTTCCACCTTCAAGAAGATTGGCTGCTATACCTGTGGAGGCTACAGGGAGTGCAATGTTACCTTCTCCACAAACTGTAATGAGAAGGGTTTTGTAAAGATAGGTTTTACCACTACCTCCTGGACCATCCAAGAAAAAACAACGGTGGCAAAGGTTGTCATTTTTGCTTGCAGACAATATTTTTTGTAAAGCTGATTTTTGTTCTCTGTTTAATGTTTTCTCCATTTGTTCAGCTGTGTGTTTTTGAAATTCCTTGTCATACGTATTCGAAAGTAGATCAGTATTTGGCATTGTGTAAGGAAATCCAAAATCTTCACAGGTTTTGCCATGTAGTAGCAGAATGTTGGATATTTCTTTAAGTGCAATGTTATGACATATTGTGCAATCATCATTGTGTTGTTTATGTTTGTGAACTAAATCCTCAATGAGGTATTGCTCATATTTTAGGAAAAGGTCATTCATATTTTGTAATGATGCAGAAACGCAGATATATGCAAATAATTCCCTAACTTGTTTAGGCATTGTGAATTGGACAGCATCTTCCATAGTGTTTTCCCATACTTGATCATCATTAATAAGTCCTTTAGCTTTTGCGCCCTCTCGGAAAGTGGGATAGACATTTCCATGTACTGTCCTCAGATCTTCAAAGGATACTGCACCCAGAACATGCAGCAATAGTAGACGCAGACAGTAGCGCTCTGTATCTGATGTAAAATTGACAGAATACATTCGTCCAATAACTTTTTCTGCACCACGTTGACGTAATTTCCAACTGCAATTTTCAGAGTCAAACACATAGTGCAAAGGAATGTAAGAATATAATATGTTCTTTGCTTCGTCATTTTGTTGATTTAATTTGAACCAAGCTGTCAATTGAGTATCATGTTTTGAAACTCTCTGTACCGCTGTGGTAATGTCATTTGGGTTGAAAAACACTACAGTAATCCCTCGCTATATTGCGCTTCGCCTTTCGCGGCTTCATTCTATCGCGGATTTTATATGTAAGCATATTTAAATATATATCACGGATTTTTTGCTGGTTTGCGGATTTCTGCGGACAATGGGTCTTTTAATTTCTGGTACATGCTTCCTCAGTTGGTTTGCCCAGTTGATTTCATACAAGGGATGCTATTGGCAGATGGCTGAGAAGCTACCCAACTTACTTTTCTTTCTCTCTCTCTTGCGCTGACATTCTCTGATCCTGACGTAGGGGGATTGAGCAGGGGGGCTGTTCGCACACCTAGACGATACGGACGCTCGTCTAAAAATGCTGAAAGATTATCTTCACGTTGCTCCCTTCTGTGCAGCTGCTTCGTGAAGCGACATGCTGCACGGTGCTTCGCATACTTAAAAGCTCGAAGGGCACGTATTGATTTTTGATTGTTTGTTTTTATCTGTCTCTCTCTCTTTCTCTCTCTCTCTCTCTCTCTTTCTCTCTCTCTCTCTGCTCCTGACGGAGGGGGTGTGAGCTGCCGCCTTCAACAGCTTTGTGCCGCGGTGCTTCGCATACTTAAAAGCCAAACAGCCCTATTGATTTGTTTGCTTTTCTCTCTCTTTCTGACATTCTGTGCTCCTGACGCGCACTCCTTTGAAGAGGAAGATATGTTTGCATTCTTTTAATTGTGAGACGGAACTGTCATCTCTGTCTTGTCATGGAGCACAGTTTAAACTTTTGAAAAAGAGACAAATGTTTGTTTGCAGTGTTTGAATAAAGTTCCTGTCTCTCTACAACTTCCTGTGTTTCTGTGCAAATCTGTAACCCAAGCATGACAATATAAAAATAACCATATAAACATATGGTTTCTACTTCGCAAATTTTCACCTTTGGCGGGGGGTTCTGGAACGCAACCCCCGTGATGGAGGAGGGATTACTGTAATTGTTTTTCAGGCAGATGCACTGGTAATCTATGGATGGTATGTGATTGATAATGCATTTCAAACCTATTCAAACGCCATGCTGCCTCTGGAGTGCTGACATACCTTGAATTAATAAAGGTCTTAATTTCATTGTGATTCAAAGTACCTTGTTCTTGAATGACAACATTAGCACAATCATGACCTTTGTACACATATTTAAAAAGGTGTTTGACGCTTTTCACTGATGCGCCAACTTCAGAATTAATGTGGCAATTGTACTTCAAGGCTAGGTAAGGATTATATGGTACAACCCAACTGTTATCAATTTTCTTTCCATTAAGAATTATACTTTGGCCTGTATTTCTTCTCTTGTACTTTGGATAGCCATTGTTGTTAGCAATAATTTTTATTTGGAATTCCTTTGGGAAATCCTTAGAGCATTTGTCATTTGTCATACATGAAGAATTAGGATTGAGTGCTCCACATGGTCCATGAATCATATGTTTTGTTACAATTGCATGTAAGTGAGGAGTGATTTCTATATTAGGAATTTCAGCAGAGACAATTTTATCTATCAGTTCTTCATTTTTTGGTTTACAGCTTTCTTTAAGAATGAGAAGTATGTGAGCATGTGGTAAACCTCTCTTTTGAAATTCTATCACGTATACCATTGCTTTTAGGACTCCAAAAATATGTTTTTTACAGATATCATCGATTAGAGCTTTCAGTTTTAGGTGAAATACTCTTGCAACCAAATGTGGTTGTCCATCAACAGTTTGACTATGGTGTAGGTTATTTACAATCTCTTCCCATTTGGGATTGCATGTCATTGTAATAAAAAGATCAGGCTTTCCATATTTTCTGACAATTGCCATAGCATCTTGATAATTTTGTAGCATGTTTCTGGGGCTACCTGCAAATGAAGAAGGCAAAATATACAGTTTTCCAGGACTCAGGCCTGCTTCATTGGCTTCATTAAGTAAATGATCCATTAATCCTGAGTATTTTTCAACGCGCAATTTAGGCTGATTTTGACGTATATAATTGAGTCTGTTGGCTTCTGTTTTTACATATGCATCAACTATATATTGCTGTGTAAGGCGGCCAGCATTTAAGAAGGGGTTAAAATCCTCTCTGATGGAAAGACGGTAACCGTAGTATTGCATTTGAGTGACTCTAACTCTAGGATTGCGTGACTGGTTTGCTAAAGTTAATAAAGCTTGTGGGCTCTTTTGCAAAGGTATGTCAATTCCCCTGCTTTGATCCCCATAGGGGAATAACAATAGGTAAACCATGGGTTCCAAATTAGGATCAAGGACACTAATTCTTTTTGTTCTTTGGTTTGTATTATCTTCAGTTGGTTTGCAGTGTATAAGAAGATCTCTTTCAAGTGGTGGTTCTCCATCATCATTTTGAAAAATAAAAGCAACCTCATTATATTTAGGTGCGTTATAGTGCCATTGGTCATTTTTGCGATCTTGTACTATTGTCATGGACACTTCCTTAATAACATTGCCGGTTTTGGTGGCATCCTCTTCATATTCTTTTTCAACTTGGTACAACATTTTGCAGGCCTCTGCAAAAGGATTGAATTGCGCCATAAATGCACTTAATGTTTGCATAAGCTCTGAATTTATTTCTGAGTTGGCAGAAATTTGCATTCTTTGCTCTGCAGCTTCAGAGGGATCTAAAATGTATAATTGTGCAAACTGTCTGTTTTGGCCCTGTTGAGGATGCAGTGTTCCTGCTCTGTGACAAATCGAACCATGGATTTGGAAACAGTATGGCCCATAGCCTGGAGGCGGAGTAATGTTAGCTCCCATAGATGCAAATGCCAGAGCACTATTTATTGACCTTATATTTTCCATGAAATGTTTGCTGTAATAGTGCTGACCCTTCATGAGCTGTTGTATGAAAGGATTTGTTTGAAGTGGTTGAAGATTTACTTTTCCTTTTGAGCAACACTGTGTAAATTTTTGATCAGATGGTCTTTCTGCTTCAAAATGTTTTGCTTGACAAAAGTTGCATATGTCATTTAAATCTCCACATGTGTGGGGTATGATGTTACCCTCATTAATATTCACCATATAATTTATAAGTGCCATTGTTTTTATTGTGGCCCTTGATTCTTTTGTTTTCACTCGTTTACTCAGGGACAGTCTCTGTAATTGTGCATGTCGCAGATGTTGTAATTTTCGTTCTTCTGGAGTAAGACTTGCTCTCCTAGCTTTTTGTCTTTCGGCATCTCTCTTACGTTTTTGTCTTTCTCTTATGTCATTTATCGTCTCCTCTGTGGCTATTGATTGATGTGTTGTGTGTGTTTGAAGATCTCTTATCGTGCCTCTCTTTATTTTAGCTTGTTGCTGACGCATTGATTTTCGTTCATCCGCAGTAAGACATGCTAACTTAGCTCTGTGTGTTTTTGCATTTTTGTGACGCTCATTTTCCTTTTCTGCAATAGATCTACTTGCTCGTCTTAGTCTTTCTCTTTGTGATTTTTTTTTACGCTCATTTTCCTGTTCTTCTATAGGTCTATTTGCTCTTCTGAGTTTTACTGTTTTAGCGTTTTTCTGACACTCATTTTCTTTTTCTTCGATCGATCTATTTGCTCGTATTTTTCTTTGTCTTTCAGCCTTTCTTTTGTTGATATTTACTTTCTAACATCTGGCGTCGCCGTGAGTGGCAGCCTTTTCAGCAGCTCCGTGTATGACTGTATATGTATGTGTACTTTTCTACTTTTCTACTTTTATTTTTCTATTTTTATTTATTGATCACTCCTATTACTTTATTTTATGTGGATTCGTTCCCTGGACACACTTACTTTTACAACGTGGGCATGGATTTTTACACGCCAAGACTCGCCTATTCAAGTACTCAACTTCGAGCGCTGAGAACAAATGCCAGTGCCGGTGTGGTTTCATATTTACCCGACGAGGTAAGAAGGCGGTATCATGGCAGCAGAGCCGGCACTAAGCTAAAAATGAAGCGGCCTGCGAGAAAGTGGCGTTTCAAGCCTTCGGTGCCTTCTGTGATTCTGGGGAATGTGAACTCAATCTCAAATAAGATCGACGAACTGGCTGCGCTGGTGAAAAATGTCAGGACCTACAGAGAATGCAGTTTGTTGTGTTTTTGCGAAACGTGGCTAACTACCACCATCCCAGATGCCAACGTGGAGCTACCCGGGTTTAGCACAGTTAGAGCGGACAGAGATGCAAGTACCTGTGGGAAGCACAAAGGAGGAGGACTCGCTCTCTATGTTAATACACGGTGGTGTAACTCTGGACATGTTAACGTCAAAATGTCCACTTGCTGCAGGGACATCGAACTGTTGGCCGTAAGTTTACGTCCCTACTACTTGCCCAGAGAGTTTGGACATGTCATTGTTGTCATCTTGTACATCCCTCCTGGGGCGGACATGGAGTCAGCGAGTGACATCATCCATTCTGCTATTGCTAAGTTACAAACGCAGCACCCTGAGGCGCTTGTGCTAATCGCTGGAGAATTTAACCATGTGACGCTGGACAAAACATTACCTGCATTCTCCCAGTATGTGGACTGTAACACCCAGGGAAATAAGACTATTGATTTACTGTATGCAAACGTTAAAGACACATACAGCGCCACCCCGCTGCCTGCGCTTGGGAAAGCAGATCATAACCTGGTTCTACTTCAGCCTCACTATAAACCAAAAGTGAGGGTCCTACCTGCAACCACACGATCATTCAGGAAGTGGACTCCGGAGGCTGAGAATACTCTGAGAGAATGTTTTGGAACTACAGACTGGGATATCCTGCAGGGATCTCATAGTGAGAACATTGAGGAAGTTGTTGACTGCACTACTGACTACATCAACTTCTGTATGGACATTGTAGTTCCAGTAAGAACTGTACGTTGCTATGCTAACAACAAGCCATGGATTACAAGTGACATCAAGGGCCTTTTGAACCAGAAGAAAGGGCTTTTGAAGACGGTGATCAGCATGAGCTCAAGCGCGTGCAGAAGGAACTCTGAGTCCAGCTCAGGGCGGCGAAGGAGCAGTACAGGAGAAACCTGGAGCAGAAGTTGCAGAATAACAGCATGAAGGAAGTGTGGGATGGGATGAAGATCATCACTGGCTGCAGCTCGAAGCTGGGTACCACCATCGAGAGAGACGGGAAGAGAGCAAACCAAATGAACAACTTCTTTAACAGGTTTGACCACCCTAACCCACTCTCACCTCGGAGTATTGCACCCTCCACACATCTTTCTGCTGATACCAGCATAGGAAAGACATCCCCACCCATAATTACAACAGCGCAAGTGAGCAGAGAGCTGAGGAGACTTCGTGCCAGCAAAGCAGCGGGTCCAGATGGAGTATCGCCACGACTGCTGAAGGTCTGTGCATTGGAGCTGGGGGGTCCTCTACAGCGCATCTTCAACCTGAGCCTGGAACAGGGGAGAGTCCCGAGGCTTTGGAAAACACCTTGTATCACCCCAGTCCCAAAGGTATCATGTCCTAGTGAGCTGAATGACTTTCAGCCTGTTGCTCTGACATCACATGTGATGAAGACCATGGAGAGGCTGCTGCTTCACCACCTTAGGCCACAGGTTCAACACGCCCTTGACCTTCTGCAGTTTGCATATCAGGAGAAGGTGGGAGCGGAGGATGCCATCATCTATATGCTACACCGATCCCTCTCTCACTTGGACAGAGACAGTGGTGCTGTAAGAATTATGTTTCTAGACTTCTCTAGTGCCTTCAACACAATCCAACCTCTGCTCCTTAGGGACAAGCTGACAGAGATGGGATTAGATTCATACCTAGTGGCATGGATCGTGGACTATCTTAAAGACAGACCTCAGTATGTGCGTCTTGGGAACTGCACGTCTGACATTGTGGTCAGCAACACAATAGCGCCACAGGGGACTGTACTTTCTCCGGTCCTGTTCAGCCTATATACATCGGACTTCCAATACAACTCGGAGTCCTGCCATGTGCAAAAGTTCGCTGATGACACTGCTATCATGGGTAGCATCAGGAATGGGCTGGAGGAGGAGTATAGGGACCTAATCAATGACTTTGTTAAATGGTGCGACTCAAACCACCTACACCTGAACACCAGCAAAACCAAGGAGCTGGTGGTGGATTTTAGGAGGCCCAGACCCCTCATAGACCCAGTGATCATCAAAGGTGACTGTGTGCAGATGGTGCAGACCTATAAATATCTGGGAGTGCAGCTGGATGATAAATTAGACTGGACTGCCAATACTGATGCGCTGTGCAAGAAAGGACAGAGCCGGTTATGCTACCTTAGAAGGCTGGCGTCCTTCAACATCTGCAATAAGATGCTGCAGATGTTCTATCAGACAGTTGTGGCGAGCGCCCTCTTCAACGCAGTGGTGTGCTGGGGAGGCAGCATTAAGAGGAAAGACGCCTCACGCCTGGACAAACTAGTGAGGAAGGCAAGCTCTATTGTTGGCATAGAGCTGGACAGTTTAACATCTGTGGCAGAGCGAAGGGCGCTCAGCAGGCTCCTATCAATTATGGAGAATCCACTGCATCCACTAAATAATGTCATCTCCAGACAGAAGAGCAGCTTCAGCGAAAGACTGCTGTCACTGTCCTGCTCCACTGACAGATTGAGGAGATCGTTCCTCCCCCAAACTATGCGACTCTTTAATTCCACCCGGGGGGGTAAACGTTAACATTTAACATTATACATAGTTATTGTCTGTTTTTCATCTGCATTATTATCATTCTTTAATTTAATATTATTTATTGTATCAGTATGCTGCTGCTGAAGAATGTGAATTTCCCATTGGGATTAATAAAGTATCTATCTATCTATCTATCTATCTATCTATCTATCTATCTATCTATCTATCTATCTATCTATCTATCTATCTATCTATCTATCTACTTGCTGAGCTGACCGTTCTTCCAGGAGATGTTTCTTATTTAAGATTTGATTGTCTGTGTCTTTTGTCCTACTTGACATGTCCTTTTTTTTGGGTGGTATGTTAGTAGATAGTCACAGTTTAATAGGTCCGGCCCTCTCTGTCTTGTGTGACGCGTCAGGCGTCCTTTGAAGCATCTGCTTTGCAGCATTGCACCGTGCCCCATGCAATTTAATAGGCCCCGCCCTCTCTGTCTTGTGTGATGCGTCAGGCGGCCTTTGAAGCATCTGCTTTGCAGCATTGCACCGTGCCCCACGCAATTTAATAGGCCCCGCCCTCTCTGTCTTGTGTGACGCATCAGGCGGCCTTTGAAGCATCTGCTTTGCAGCATCGCACCGTGCCCCGTGCAATTTAATAGGTTCTGCCCTCTCTGTCTTGTGTGACGCGTCAGGCGGTCTTTGAAGCATCTGCTCTGAAGCATCACACCGTGCCCCGCGCATGCGCACTTCACCAGAAGACACACACACACGGACACATGGACGTATCCTTTTGTATCCTTATTAAAGAGGATACAAAACTAGAAAAACTGTCCAAGAACATGGCATACATTTATTAATTCTGCTTTAAAATAAGCAGATCTCTGCTTAATCTATTTGAGACGTCAGTATACATTTGGAACAGTATCTCACTCCATTTTCAATAGCTCTCTGAATCAAGCAGGGAAAAGATGCTAAGTCTGACCTAATGTAATGCAGTTTTAAATATAAATGCTTGGAAAGTACTACTGATTGTATTTTCACTAAGTAATAATCCCTACATATTTAAAATATTTATTGTAATTTGATTCATAAGCTCAATACAATTAAAAGAAAAGGCATCAAAAGTGTGTCATTAACAGAGATATGCAAAGCTTTATTATAACAGTAAAAGTCTTAATAAGGAAATGTAATTTAAAAAGAAAGATACTTTATTTGTACAGAGCCCTCCTGCAACATGAACTTGTTGAGAATTTCGATTAAGGATCAATATGCCTAAATTATTAGTTGTTATGCTATGAGCTATGAAAAGTGTGGGTCATTGAAACTTTAGTTTTCTGTTTTATATTCCAAAACCTTAGCCATCATCATACACTGCCAGCCATGCCCTGTATGCCTTACAATGTACAATGGATGTGTTCCACTTTTCATTTTTAACTGGCTAACAAGCAAAGCTTTCCTTAATGGTACAAATATCCTTCTTTGGATGACAACCAGATTATGTTAAACATATTTTCAAAGCATTATTTTGTATTGGCCCCACTAAAGCAGTAATGATCATTTTGTGTTGAATACTGTTCAATGAAAGGAAAAGGATGGATTTTTAGATTGCAGCAATAACGCTGCTACTCATTTGCAGCAATTGATTTGAGTCATTTCTGTTAATTCAGCCTATTCTGAAAAGTAGCATTAACTGATTCTTTTCATACTGGAAGCACTCTGTAATTAAAACACATTTAGGTGATGTTTCACATGACACACTCGCTTAATAATATATAATAACATCTGGGCAACATTGCTTTGCTGCTTTGAAATTGGAACATGTCTTTCCTGGTAAAAGAAAAAAATCAGTCATCTGGTTTCAATTCAATCTCTGTTTCTTATGTATAATGACAAACAATAAAAACATTTTTCATGAGTAGTTTAGATTAGGGAATGTTCAAAAAGGATAATGTGTGACAATTTCATGGTATATTTGAGCAACTGGAAAATATTAGGAAAAATAATAGCAGACATCCTGGAAAGAGTGATGTGAGAATGGAATTTGTAAAACCCATCCATCAGTTCTACCTGCTTTTTCCAAATCAGGGTCACAGGACCTGAAGATAGGAAGCTATCTTCAGCTCTGGAAGAAGTGCCAGTCTATCCCAGGGCACACTTACACCTACCCAAATTGGGCTAATATAGGGTTACCAGTTAACCCAGCCTTCCTGTTTTTGGGATTTGGACAGAAAATTGTATGGAAGTTGTATGGAAAATTCCATGCAGACATGGAGAAAATCTGCAAAGTCCACATAGACAAATGCGGTCTGTTGTAGTGTTTACTACTGTGCCACTGTTCTGTCTCAAATTTATAAGATGTATTACTCATATAATTCAAATTCAGATTAACAGATAGTAATGTGACTTGTTGACATTTTAGTCTTAAAACTATGTAATATCAAACAGAAGTAAAAGGTGTGGTAAAATAATATTAATTTGTTTTAAAATATCTCTCAGACAAGCTGTTAACTTGGGAAATGTCACATGGTGGGAGTAACAGATCTAATGGCTGCTAACGTCTATAGTATTTGGGACTATAAGAGACTCTGAGGAATGTAACGTGGGATCTATTAAACATTCCCGTACTTATCACCTGCACTCACCACCCCCTAAAGAGCCCCATTATACCATATCAGAAGAGCTGTTCTTCCGAAAATGAAAAGGGCAAAAGGGGGAATATCTGGAGCAAAGATAAAGTTACATGCTTGTCTATTAACGGAAGAGGCAACGATGGAGTGAGGATAAAAAGCAAGGTGGAAAGGATTCAAACTTGGCCTGATTTCATATAATGAGCAATGTTCTATTGCTTTCATGTAAATTGTTTGAATTGTTACATCTCAAACCACCTTAAGACAAGTTCAGGTACTGTGATATTTTGGGTACTGTTGAGAACCAGTTTACACTTCCTTCTGTATTTCAGATGCTATTTTAATGATGGATGGATTTCATCAGACTGAGTAGAAAAAGATCAGGGGGCCTGTATTATTTTTGTGAATGTGCAATGGAAAAAAGGGGAGCACAGTGCAATTAAAACTAAAATGTGTGATCAAGAAATTGAAATGTGGACTGAAATTGTCCATGTCCTGGCTGTCTCAGCAACAGAAATGATTCACTCTGTAACAATATACTGTATTTTTGATGAATCATCCTGAATACTGGTGGCTTCAAATAAGGAATCAAGTGCCTATTAGGAATGTTCCATTCATGGGCAATGTGAGCTGGACCTGTTCTATCCAAATATTAATGACTTTAAATATAAACCTGTGGTACAATCTGAGCAGGTCTGACCTATTCACTGGCTGCAGCTCGAAGTGGGGTGCCACCATCGAGAGAGACATGAAGAGAGCAAACCAAATGAACAACTTCTTTAACAGGTTTGACCACCCTAACCCACTCTCACCTTGGAGTACTACACCCTCCACCCATCCTTCTGCTGATACCAGCATAGGAGAGACATCCCCACCCACAATTACAGCAGCGCAGGTGAGCAAAGAGCTGAGGAGACTTCGTGCCAGCAAAGCAGTGGGTCCAAATGGAGTATCGCCATGACTGCTGAAGGCCTGTGCATTGGAGCTGGGGAGCCCTCTACAGCGCATCTTCAACCTGAGCCTGGAACAGGGGTGAGTCCCGAGGCTTTGGAAAACATCTTGTATCACCCCAGCCCCAAAGGTATCATGTCCAAGTGAGCTGAACGACTTCCGGCCTGTTGCTCTGACGGCACATGTGATGAAGACCATGGAGCCACTGCTGCTTCACCACCTGAGGCCACAGGTACGCCACGCCCTCTACCCTCTGCAGTTCGCATACCAGGAGAAGGTGGGAGCAGAGGATGCCATCATCTATATGCTACACTGATCACTCTCCACTTGGACAGAGGCAGTGGTGCTGTAAGAATTATATTTCTTGACTTCTCTAGTGCCTTCAACACCATCCAACCTCTGCTCCTTAGGGACAAGCTGACAGAGATGGGAGTAGATTCATACCTACTGGCATGGATTGTGGACTATCTTACAAACAGACCTCAGTATGTGCATCTCGGGAACTGCAGGTCTGACATTGTGGTCAGCAACATAGGAGCGCCGCAGGGGACTGTACATTCTCCAGTCCTGTTCAGCCT
The DNA here is from genome assembly GCF_900747795.2 of Erpetoichthys calabaricus. NCBI lineage: Eukaryota > Metazoa > Chordata > Cladistia > Polypteriformes > Polypteridae > Erpetoichthys > Erpetoichthys calabaricus. The sequence goes on along the minus strand of NC_041397.2, from coordinate 211,803,459 downwards.
ATATACATTGGATTTCCAATATAACTCGGAGTCCTGCCACGTGCAAAAGTTCACTGACGACACTGCTATCGTGGGCTGCATCAGGAGTGGGCAGGAGGAGGAGTATAGGAACCTCATCAAGGACTTTGTTAAATGGTGCGACTCAAACCACTTACACCTGAACACCAGCAAAACCAAGGAGCTGGTGGTGGATTTTAGGAGGCCCAGGCCTCTCCTGGACCCCGTGATCATCAGAGGTGACTGTTTGCGGAGGGTACAGACCTATAAATACCTGGGAGTGCAGCTAGATGATAAATTGGACTGGACTGCCAATACTGATCCTCTGTGCAAGAGAGGACAGAGCCGACTATACTTCCTTAGAAGACTGGTGTCCTTCAACATCTGCAATAAGATGCTGCAGATGTTCTATCAGACGGTTGTGGCGAATGCCTTCTTCTACGCAGTCGTGTGCTGGGGAGGCAGCATAAAGAAGAAGGACGCCTCCCGCCTGGATAAACTGGTGAGGAAGGCAGGCTCTATTGTAGGCATGGAGCTTGACAGTTTGACATCCGTGGCAGAGCGACGGGCGCTCAGCAGGCTCCTATCAATTATGGAGAATCCACTGCATCCACTAAACAGTGTTATCTCAAGACAAAGGAGCAGCTTCAGTGACATACTGCTGTCACTGTCCTGCTCCACTGACAGACTGAGGAGATCGTTCCTTCCCCAAACTATGCGACTCTTCAATTCCACTCGGGGGGTAAACGTTAACATTATTCAAAGTTATTGTCCGTTTTTACCTATATTTTTATTACTCTTTAATTTAATATTGTTTTTTTTTTGTATCAGTATGCTGCTGCTGGAGTATGTGAATTTCCCCTTTATTTATCTATCTATCTATCTATCTATCTATCTATCTATCTATCTATCTATCTATCTATCTATCTATCTATCTATCTATCTATCTATCTATCTACTGTATCTATTCTCACTGCTGCCTACAATTATTGATAGCAGCAGCTCTCTGTTACCCAAGCCAGAAGTTTTTATTTGGGTGTGGTGGGAGGGGGGTTGTTGTTTGTTTTTGTTATATTTATTTATTTTGGAGCTTCTTTAAAATGTAAATTTCCCCTTGGGGACACAAAAAAGTATAATCGAATATGTTTATTGCTCTGATTATTATCACATTTTTCAATAAAATATAAACGCCTTTTCTCTATAAAAAGTTGATGTGCATTAAATTTGTATTCACACACTGTAGACTGATATATCTTAGCCATTATCATTGACACTAGCATGTCTTGCAAAACATGTAACACTATCCAAAATATATTTTTTCCATCTTTATATGTCTGAAAATTAAGATGTTCTTTAAATATTGAGGATACAGAGAAATTAATTTAGATAGATAGATAGATAGATAGATAGATAGATAGATAGATAGATAGATAGATAGATAGATAGATAGATAGATAGATAGATACTTTATTAATCCCAATGGGAAATTCACAATTTATGCATTTATTTCATGGACTGACTATTGCAATGTTATTCACAGGCTGCTAAAATCATTCTTTATGCAGCTTTCAGTTAATTCAAAATTTTGCTGCAAGGATCATTACAAAAAGTAGAAAGTACAAACACATAACTACAGTTTTTAAGTCTTTACATTGGCTTGCAATTTTGATTGTAAAATCCTCCTTCTTACAAATAAACCCTGAAATTGCCAAGGCCCTGCTTGATTATTGGATCTTGTTATTACTTACAAACCAGAAGCCGACCTACTAAAGATTCTAAGGATTAATAACATATAAATGGGAGATCAAGATTTTAGTTACAGGGCCCCAAAGCAGGGGAACAGCCTACCTGCATATGTTAAGGATGCTTCATCGGTCTTTTAAATCCAGACCTAAACATTTTCCACTTTACTGTTAACACTGATAGTGCTATTGAGGTAAGCACTACAATCCGACTGATTGTTTAGAATATTAGCAAACATTGAAGATGCTGATGTATCAAAATAATGTTTTTTAGTAATACTCTTCTTATTAGTTGTAGTTTTCAGTATTTCTACATTAAATAACATGCAGAACTGGTCTGATATACCGATATCCATGACCTGCCACACATCAACTTTTAAACCTTTTGAAATCCAGTGTATGTCCTCCCTTATATGTGGGCTGGCTGACATGCTGACTGAGATCAAAGGAGTGCAGAAAATTAATTAATTCTCTGGTATTTGGGTCACACTGGTTATCCACATGAAAATTAAAATCACCTACAGTTAGGAACCTTTCATAGTTAGTTATTATTAAAGATACTAAGTCTAAGAATTCCTCAATAAAAGACACATTATAGTTACGAGGTCTACAAACGGTCAATACAACAGACTGGGATACCCCTTGAAAAACATTTGAAATGATACTCAAAAGATATGAAGGTACCAAAATCAGCATTTTTAATGTTTAATTGGCTCGAGTAAATACTTGCTAAACCACTGCCTTTTTGCCTTGGCAAAGCTGGAATTCAATCAACACTACCGCGCCATTGAGCCAGTTGTCCACGAAATCAATGTTTTGTCTCTTGCAAAAGCCTCTGAATCAGTTGTTCAAGGCCTGCAGATGACTATATGATTCACCTGACCTTCTAGCCAGAGGCAGGGGACACGAAATGATGATCCTTGTAGCTGGAGTCCTTAGTGGCTTCATTTAGTGCGGCATAGTCCACCTTTACAAACTTCAACTGTTGATACTGAATGTCGTCTACACCCACATGTAGACACAATGGTCCCAAAAGCTCTGTCTTTGTACTTCTCGAAGACTGTCGGTACTCTTCTCGAAATATCTTGTTCATATGCACTGGAAAACAAGTAACAAAAGATTTCTGTTTAGGGCAAGACATATTGAGGTTGCAAACAATTGAATCCCCAAAAACAAATACATCACCAAAGACTGCTGGCATGGTGGGGGAGTGGAGAGGGTTGAAGCGGTTCTGGATGGCGATGCATGCCTGAGCCAATGGAGGCGATGTAGCCTTGAGCCCCTGCCTAAATTTCTGAATCAGCCAGATTCCCTCATCATCATCATTTCCACTAGGCCTGTTTTTATATAATAAATGTTAGTATATTTAATTGAGTAGTTACATTAGAAAGAATATGTAAGGATAAAAAAAATATCTGAAAGTTGGCACCATGCCAAGTGTACTGTATTCTTTAATAGTATAAATTATACTTAATAAATGTAAATTGAAAACAAAATTCACTATAAACATGTCTGTTTAGAAAAAATGCAATGCCAAGAATACTTTTATACTTTATCTTGGGAACAGATTTGTCTGACTTATAAACAGAAAATAAGATGGCACAATTGCTTACATTCCAAAGTTTACAATTAACATTTGTAGCGGGGCTACATAGTAGTAATAGTGTTGTCAGTGTTAGTCTGAGTAAGTCTTGTTTCCTTCGTCCCTTTTGCTGTTAATGTGTGAGTCAGTGAATGTTGTCCCCCGGATGATGGAAAGAAACTGCAGCCCCAAATTGGAAAACACCTGTTAACTATCAATCAATTACATCTGGCACAGGACTATTTAAGCAATCAGGAGGAAACGAGTAGGGGAGAGGAGAAAGAAGGAGACCATTTTTTTCACGACCATGAACCATCTGTACCTGCTGTATTCCACATCTCGTATTTGCATCCAGTTTGTTTTCACTTCGCCGGACTGACTTCCATCCCTCATCACCAGAGACCCTGGGGTCAGATCATCATCCACCACGCGCCGAGGAATCACGGTGAGGTTGCTCCATTTACCGAGAAATACAAACACTCCACATATCTGTTAGTCATCTGCATTCAGGACACTTGTATACACAGACTCAAGTTCATGACCATTCATTTCCGTATATCATTCATTGTTATTCGTTGTTTGTTATATGTTTCAGGGGCAAGGGAGGGTTTGTTGTATTTATATAAGGTGGTGTCACGTTGTTGCTGTGGTGGAAGGATATTTATATATATTTTTTCTATTTCTGTATTTGGCATTTTTTCTTGTTATTTCATTTAATACAATTAATTATCTATTTTTACATATCTGCTTTTCTTTTGTGCTTATATTTACACCATCAATTATGGGGAAAAGTTTGTTAGAGGTATGGCTTGATATTTAGATTCAACCTCAGTTATTAATCCAGGCCACAGGTCTTGGAGGTGTAGCTGCTGGCTGGGTAAAGGGTCGGCTGTTACACATTTGTTTTTGAATAAGTTTAAAACACAAAGGTTAATCAACAGGGATATTAAACTAAAATTGCAAACAGTGAGAGATACTGTATTTCCAGTTGCACTAAAGGAATATATATATATATATATCAGTCATTACTTGTTTGCCTTAAATGTTTTAAAGCTGAGGTATAAAAGGCCCCAGGCATTAGTTCTCCTTTCATTGCACAACTTTTCCATATATGTTGTTTTTTATCCTTCGAGATAACATAAGTCTCCATTCTATCTCCTTTATATCTACACATATATCAAAGACAGAATTTTACTTCTTTTGCTATTATCTGTGCAAGTCTTTATTTGTTTCCTGCTTTGGAAAATAGCCCTCTTTCATTCTAAGCAGATATGTAGGTCCATATTAAATTTTCATTTTTTCATTTTTTTCCCCTGCTTTCTGTGATGCACCCTTTCCAGTTTCTTAATATTGGCAAATACGACAGGCGAAATTCCGGCTGTGTATAGAAAATTTGTATGGTCATAAAAAACAAAAAGTCACCAAATAGCAAATTTCATTGGATAAATTGATTTAATTGTGCAACAGTTTCAAAAATATAAATGTAGCAGTTCCTACAATTCCTAAAAATGCCTATCCAAACTTCAGCTCATGTAGTCGAACAAGAGGAAAAGACAGGAAACACAGCATCCATCACCAAAAAAAACAAAACAGAATTAACAAGCAAATATATGCTGCTACAAAAAATGCTAATCTTTCCGATCATATAGTAACATTCACAAGCCAGCTAATCCAGTTCAAGGGTTGCTGAGGTTGAAACGCTAGGTAAAATGTGGGAAACATCTCTTCATGGGATGCCTGTCCATTGCAGGGCTCTTAAATGCATAAACCATACTTATATTGGGACTCACCAGTCAACCTCACCTTCATGTCTTTGAGGATGTCAAAGGAAAACCAGACGATCTACAGAATAACTCAATGTTGAGCCGAGATGGTAAATTTCGCTATAAATTTTTCATGTCACATTAAATTTGTCATGTAACATTAATAAATTAAGAAAAGTTTATCAAAAGGTAGTACTGTAACTACAAGAAAAAAAAAAACCGCGAGAACTCAGAGCTTCTGTAAAAGGCTGCTGTCTGCTTGGAGCCTGGATCCTACAGTATGTTATGCTATGAACTTTGTGATGGTGAATTCTATGAAGTGCTCACTATCAAATAAAACACTGATACATACTATATAATATGCTGTTAGCCAACTTTCATTTATTTGTTTAATACTGTAATTTGTACTGTTTTTATTTATTTACAGCGAATACACTTGCCAGAAATATAAAAATTATATTTTATTTGCCAACCATGTAATGTTTATAAACATTGACAGTCAGTCACAGACAGTATGTCCAAAATTTGACAAACCTGAAACATTAGGATTTGCATTAGTAAGGACACTTAACACCTTAAGGGAATTAAACAGCAAGGTAACTTAGAAACATTGGACCCCCTTAACATATTGACCTGAGGCACATTTATACCCTAGTACCTTTAAAAGTCCTTTCTAAAAACTGCCTCCGTCTGTGACATCATAGGCAATTAGTTCTTAACATATATTTTTAAAAAGAGAGGGATCATCTTTGAAATGGGTGATTGGTTCTCCAGCATGGGCAATCGTGCAAATAAACAGCTTCATAATAGTGTCCAAAAATGCAAGTTTGTATGGCGGTTTCTTAGTTATGGCAGGGACAGAAGCAAAATAAATCAAGAAAACCAGAAAATCTAACAAAAGCAGCAATACTCACAAAGCTCTACTCACAAACACAAGTGCAATGATCTCCTGATCTAAACTTACGCAGCTGTGGCTTTAAATAGTTAGTGTGAAGGCTTAGAAAGAATGATATCAGGGTGGCCCCACCTCCTGGGGCTTTATCCACAAAGCACAAGGAATGGAAGTGCAGTTAAACTGAAAGTATAAATCAAATGATAAGTGAAACTAACAGAAATTACAAAAACAAATAAAACAATAATTCAAAAACAATAAAACATATAAAAACAGTTACATAATATTGACCCCCTCACCCCCCACTAAGTGGTGACTTCCAGACACCTAAAGACAATACTTTAAACAAAACCACAACAATAATCATTAAGAGTACATAACAAAATATTTTGTCTGTAGGCTTGGATGACCAGATATGATGAGTTTGGCCTGGCTGGATAGGTGATTGAGCAGCAGGAAGGACATCTCCTGGCTTGGGTGGCTGGTCTGAAAAAGTCAAGAGTAGAGTATAATATCTGCGGTGGGTTGGCACCCTGCCCAGGATTGTTTCCTGCCTTGTGCCCTGTGTTGGCTGGGATTGGCTCCAGCAGACCCCCGTGACCCTGTGTTCGGATTCAGCGGGTTGGAAACTGGATGGATGGATGGAGTATAATATGCTGATACTCACCTTTTGTACCCCAGACCACTGTGGTAATGAGGGTATACTGTCGTTATCTTGTTGAAAGACAGTTTTGGGACTTTCAGGCAGCAAGTTAATGTCAGGATATCTGTGCTACCGGGAACAGGCAGCCACTATTAGCATTGTGCCATCAGTTCGCAACACTCAAGCGATATTGCAGGCAATATGTTGGAAGTACCACCTCCATGAGATACAACAGACTCAGGCAGAACACAGTAAGAAGAGTAGGCCCAAAAGGGCAACAGAGACAAAATTCTCCGATACAGGGTGATCAGTACAAAAGTAGACCCGATTTGCTCTTGAACAGACAGAAAAGACAAAACTGGAAGCAAATAGTGCCGCAGCAATAACCAGCTGGGCAGGAGTAGGTCAAAAAATATGGAGGCAGAAACAGGAGTTGGTGAATTGATAGCTCTGGCCAAAAAAGGTACAACTGGAGGAAGTTCAGACAAAAAAGCAATTCGTACTGGAACAGGCACAATATTAAACACAGTAACACAGGTAAGAGGTAGTGATTGAAAAGAGAGAGCAGAGAAGACTTAATCCTTGGATTTGGGTTGGTTTAGTAGAGATAGATGCCTTTCCATAATAAAACTCAAAAATGGGTTTATATTAAACCAGCAGGAAATCAAAACTCTTTAAACTGGAATGCACACAATCTTCACTGTCAAAAACATTTTCATCCTATGAGGTTTTCTTTAAAAAAAGATATTGCCTCAGAAAGTTTTACAGAAACTGCAAACATTTTATAATTAGCCAACCAGTAAATGGGGTTTAAGATTAACCCCAAGTGCAGACGAACACTTGAAAAGTGTTCAATCAGGCAATCCCATAAGAAACTTAATTCAGCTTGAACCAATTCACTAGACAAAAGACATTTTTTGTTTATATTGAGATTATTATGTTATGATTAGAGCTTCCAAACAAATTAAAATGGATGTAACCTCTGGCTTGTGCATAAAAACAGTCAACCAATGAATTTTTTTAAATAAAGGATTTATTAGAAAAAAAAACACAAGCAAAATTCTCAAAGAACAATAATAGGCAAGAAAAAGAGGTCCCCAGAAGGCAATCCTAAATCAACAAGTCCAAATCCACAATCCAGAAAAGAAAACCACAAAATCCCATAAAAAGAGTAATACTCACAAAACTCCTTTCACAAAGTCAAGGCGCTAGAACAGTGTTTTAAAAAATAATTTATTGGTAAATACATGCAAAACAACAATAATTAACTAATAACAGAATACCAATATTTACCTGAAAATGAGGAATTACATATAGCAGTGTCTATAACATAACTGAAGGCAAGATAATTGTTGAGAATAAATTATTTTTTGTATGCAGGGTATTTCATGGAGTATTTTTCCTTTTATAATTTGTCCTTCATATTCTGACAGTGTAGGAACAGGATAGCTGAACGTGCAAGTTACTCTACAGTTGTGGTTCTCAACCTGTGTTATGCAAAGAGTTACATGGTGGTGTGTGAGGGAACACACACAAAAACGTTGGGAGCAGCAAGCCAAATCAAAGGCAGAGACAATGAGAGGGAGAAACGTCAAATGTGCTTCTGCTTAGAGGGGATTGAGGATTTCCTCTTTGCATACTGGGAAGGACAGAACCTCTGACAAGAAACACAGATAAAATCCAATTGTGTTTCCAAGGCAAAAAAAGCCAACATTATTAATGCTTTTAGCAATTTACAAAATTGTTTCATAAATACAAAAACACCTGATTCATGCTTCCTTTGACAGTGTGATAACCAGTCAGCTGCTAATTGTTTTTATTTTAAGTGATGATATCACATATCTGAATGAGGGAGCTGGAATGATGGCCAGATTAATTGACCATTAGGGAGGGCCTTACATAGCCCAGTAAATGAACATAAGTTGTCATTGTAAATAACATGGCTACAGTTGTGCATCCAACCATTAATCAATTTTAACACTAACCTATCCAGTTCAGGATCACTGGGAGCTGTTACCTATTCTGGCTTCTCGAATCATGAAACAGGCACCGCTGGACTGGCAACCACTTTCGCACATATCTATCTGTAATAGTGAGAAAATGAGCTGCTCCATACGTTTGTGTTTTAAAATGTCCACATTTCCCAGACATTTGTGTGGCTTAGTAGGTAAGCGCATGATTGAGGAGATATACATTTAGTGGAGCTGCTAAAACAGACTTATTTCCTATGTTTGTTTACAATGAGGGAGGTTTATGCCAGAAGTTTTCCCCATTTGGCTGCAGGAATGCCGACCGTCAATTACACTGCACAAGGATGTACAGAGGTAAGTGGGTTGGCGCTCTGGTGTGCTGAAGATGCAGAGGCTTTCTTGCTTCATTCCCAGCAATCTGCCGTTCAAATGTTTGCTCAATTGTCAATAAAATGGATGAGTTGCCATTGCTGATTAGGAGTAACAAAGATTTTGCGCATGTTCATTCCTTCTGTTTTATTTAAACATGGCTTAATTCGGGTCTACTGGACAACATTTTTCAAATGGCAGGATATCAGCTATTCAAACCGGACCATTAACAGTGGACTTTGTGGCAAATCATGAGGTTGTGGTGTGTGCATGTTTATAAACAACACCTGGTGTAGGGATAAATCTGAAATTCTTTCTTTTTCCTCTGCCTCTTTTTTTAATTTAGAAGCTCTTGCCATTCATTGCAAGCCATTCTATTTACCCAGGGAATTTCATTCTGTTATAATGGTTGGTATTTACATTCCTCCTGATGTGAATGCTCAATTGGCACAACAGTTGCTAGCTGATAACATGCATCATTTAGAAAATAAATTCCCCAGTAGTGTAATTTTAATTAGGGAGGATTTTAACCACAGTAACATGAAAGACAAACTCAGATACCACCAACTGATCAACTGCCTCACACATGAGAGAACAGAACAGAGAAGAACATTGGATCACTTTAACACCAGCATTAGTGGGGCATTTCACCATTTCTTCTGTGCACCTCTTGGCAACACTGACCACGCCATGATTTTACTTGTTCCCAGCTATAAACAGAAACTGGAACAGTCAAAGCCCACCAGGACTATTAGCCACTGATGGACTCCTGAGGCTGTTGGAAGGGTGAGGGACTGTTTAGGCTCAACAGATTGGAAAGTCATGAAAGGCTGGAGTAGCAGCATAGACAAATATATGACATTGTAACAAATTAATCTCCCTCTGTGAACATGTGTGTCTCCCTAAGATGACCACTGTGAGATACAACAATGACAAGCCGTGGTTCACCAAGGAGCTAAGGGTTCTCAAAGCTGCTAAGGACCAGGCATACAGGTCTGGGAAACAGGGATGAATACATCTTAATAAAGCTCTGAAAGCTGTAAAAGCCACATAAAGATCAGCTGGAAAAAGACTTTAGTAGTAACAAGCAGGTAGTGTGGAGTTCTCTCAAAAAAACTTACAAATTACTGGCAGTAGTGCTCCCAAGGTTTATTTTCCATCGTTTTGCCTAATCAGCCAAATGAGTTTTATTGCTGGCTTGACAAGGACATGAGCTCCTGCTTGGATTCTGACCCTCTGCCATATATATCAACATTCCCCCTCTGTCCCTCTCACAACCATTTCAGTGCCCACCCTCTCTTTTCATTTAGGACCAATTCACCTACTTCAACTTACCTTCCCCACAGTCATTCATCTTCCCCACCACCCTATAATTTCTTTGAATCAAGAGGAGGTGTGAAAACTTTTCAGGAAACAGAATATTAGGAAAGCAGCTGGCCCTGATGGAGTCTGACCTGGTACTCTTAGACATTGTGCAGACCAGTTAGTACCTATCTTCATTGACATATTCAACACCTCCCTGTAGCTGGTTAAAGTTCTGGACTGCTTTAAGTTAGCCACTATCATTGCAATTCCCAAGAAGGAGAAAATCTCTGAACCTAAAGACTATAGGCCAGTTGTTTTGACCTCGTGGTTATGAAAATATAAACCTCTTATGCTTTCCTACATAAAGTCCATCACTGACCCACTCCGTGATCCACTTTAGTTTGATAATCAGGCAAATCACACATTGGACGATGCAGTTATTTTTTGCCTCCACTATATTCTCCAGTACCTGGACTTGCCTAACATCTATATGAGGTTCTTGTTTGTGTCATTTTTATCAGCCTTCAATATCATTTTTCCAGAGTTGCTTTAGAGTAAACTAACCCAGTTAGGTGTACCCAATGGTGCCTGCCAGTGGATTATGAGTTTCTTGACAGGTAGGAAGCAGTATTTGAGACTGTGCCCTTATATGTGAGATCTAATGTCAATTAGCATAGGATCTCCCCAAGGCTGTGTTCTTTCACCCCTCCTGTTTTCACTTTATACAAATGACTGCAGATCAATGGACAATTCTGTAAAAATGCTAAAGTTTGCAGATGACACAACCGTAGTGATTCTCATTTCCAATAATGCTGTTTCTTCCTATCAAAAAGAGGTGGACCATCTTGTAGAATCATGATCTTGTAACAACTTGGAGCTCAATACTACTAAGACAGAGGAAATGATAATTGATTTCTGCTGACAAGTCACTAACCGTCCACCTTTGCAAATCAATGGCCAGACTTTGTCTGTGGTGCATTCATTTAAATTCCTGGGGACTACTTTCACTAATACATTAAAATGGGAGAAGCACAGCACCTCCATCATCAAGAAGGCCAGGCAGATGTTGTTCTTCCTTCACCAGCTTAAGAAGCTTGGCATATCCAGGCGTATATTGTTACATTTTTACTCATCCATCGCTCAGAGGATTGTGATCTCCTCCATCACCGTTTCGTTTCCTCCTGCCTCCTCTCTTTCTAAGACACAGTTGCAGTGGGTGATTTGTTCAGCTGAGGAAATCATTGGAGCTGTCTCCCAATATTAAAAGGTCTGCTCATCACCAGAGCTAAAAAGATGGCAGGAAAGATCGCAGCTGGCTCCGCCCACTCCAGCAGCCACCTGTTCATAAAATTGCCATCAGAGAGGAGGTATAGGTCTGTTGCAGTCCCAACTACATGCCATCTCCGCAGCTTCTTTACTTGGATTATTCAAATAGGATTGCTGCTAACTGTGTTTGCAACATATACTGTAACTGGTAACTGTACTGTTTGTCTATTTGTAAATACTTCATACTTGCTCAACTTGTACTATTTTAATATCTATGTTATTTTGTATAGTTTTTCTATTTATTTGAGTTAACTGTTGAAGTTTGTAAATGTTTTGTTAAAGAAACTGTTGTATTTGTATAGTGATTTGCACAGTGTCAGGTTAATGGTGGGTTGAAATTGTGTTGTCTTGAGTTAATGGGTAATGTTTTGTATTTCATGTTTTGCACCTACCCGAAGTCAATTCTGGTATGTGTCACATGGTAGCAATAAAGTGATTCTGATTCTCAGAGCCTCTAATCAATATAAAGACACAGCTTTTAGAGTGTGGAAGAAAACAAGATAGAATTTGAAAGCACCACAGAGAAACTCGCATCTAGTCAGGTGTATTGTAATTTCCCAATACTCATCTTTATGTTAGAAATGAAACAAGCTTTCTCATTGGTTCATATAAAAAATAAATTAACATATTGCCATAATACAACACTGCAGGCATATTGCATATAAGTTATGTATCAATCGGGGATGCTCACGGCCACAGTTGCCTGTCACAACTGTCACCAACGGTTAAATGGGTTCATTATTGTGTCTAGACATATTTCTCTGAATACTGCAAAACGTCATATTGCTGTGAATACTACATTACAGCGTACCGAATGGACGGAGAGCAAATAGTCCATATCCCAGTCATATGCCCTGAGTGTCATATACACCATTTGGGCACAAAAAGTGGGGGCTGGGGGCCAAAGCACCCTCACCAGAATGATCTGGGGAGCTGAATTTTATAAGAAGCACATGAACAACCTTTATTTTGAAGAACAATGATCGAAGTGTTTCCTACTCTTTCTATATGATGTTTAAAGAATTAGTAAAGGTAATGGAGAAAAAACATGGAAACCCTTGAGGAACATAAATGCTACCTTCATGAGCCCTATCTTAATTTGTGATTTAGTATTATGCCTGGCTATATTGTCATAGCTATACATGGGTAAACAGAGTTGTACAACAGGACAAGGAATATACAGTATGGTTCTAGGGAAACAATTTTTTGGGTGATGAAGGTGTTGAATACTGAACTAATGTCTATGAACAGCATTTCTGACCTATGGTATGTTTCCAGATGGGTAAGTACTAGGTGGACCACAGTGGTAATGGCATATAAACACTGGATGATCATAAAAACCTGCCACACAGAAGGCAAATTAGCAGGAAATCAGAACATAATCCAGAGAACATAAAGCAACAGTGTAAGCTGCTGTACCACCATGATGACCTTCAGCTAATTATGTACTAAAGTAGGATTTATGGATTTTTTTTCAATTTACAACCAATACCATGGGTGATTCATTTTCTGAATGTATTACTTGAAGCTATAACTTATGACAGTTTGCAACATACCCCATTTGATGTATTTGGGTGCCACCTTTGATAATTGAACTGACATTTCTAATGTACAGTAAATGAGATAAGACAAAATGTATAGTCTATTTAGAATGATTGCCATCATTCATTAACTCACATACAGCAAATATGGTGGATGGAGTTACCATTCATTTCATTTGAAGGATATATTTACCTTTGGACAAAGTTTTTTGAGTTTTAATATGCAAACAAAACCAAAATAAATAGCTCACGTAAAAGGTTTTGGTGAAATAATTAAAGCAATTTTAATGAAAGTTCTTTCTTTAGATTGACTACAAGAAAGCTTGTGGAAGTTTTGCTGTTTTGCTATGTTCCACATATCTTACACATTTATCAGATGGCTCTGGATTTTGTCCCCAACAAAATAAAATTTTCACTGGCTAATATTTTGCCATTGTAAATTTTTCACTGGTGGTGTGGCTTAGTGTTTTAACAAAACAGCATGAAAATAAAATTATGTGCAATTAATTTCTAATATTATTCATTTAAACCCAAATTGTCAGCTACAGTGTTCTTCTTGTGCTAACAAGGGATAAAAAACGCACAGGCTAAACATTACCATGACAGTCTAGCAGTAAAAGCACCAAATGATTTGAACATTCCTTTAAGATATTACTTTATTTAAAAATTAAAAACAAATTATGAAATATAGAATTGAAAAGACGTCTCATCCTAGGGATTATAAAATTAAGTGTTGTGCCAAAGGGTGGTCAAGGTTGCCAGTTCTGTTTCATCTTCTCCCTTACTGAGTGACTCTGAGAAAGTCACCTAACTTGCTTGTGCTCAAACTGAAAAAATATCTGTAAACAATTGTGAGATACCTTGTAAGTCACTTTGGATAACAGTGTCAGACAAATATATGATAATAAAAATAATATATATTTAATTAGTTAAGCTTAAAGACTGTGACTGTGAATTGTCTACGGCTAGTTCTTGATTTGCGCTTGCTGCTGTCTGAGTACGCTTCAGTCCCCATAACCCCAAATTGGATTAAGGTGGTTTGAGAAATGTTATTTTGAATTAACTTGACGTATTTGCTTGGCAAAATAAAACATCAAATGTGAAATAAATATACAATGTATGGATAGTTACAATACTAATTAGTTAAACTGCAAAATCAAGCATGTACAGATAAATTACTGTAGTGGTTTATAGTACAGTAGCTGGAAATAGAAGTGCAGACACAGCTCTGTTTAAGTTTATTATTAAATCATTTTTAAAATTTTATAATGTAGAACTGGACAAAGAATAAAACATGCTGAATTTCTTTTTCTTTAAAATGCAGAAATTGTAAGCCCTCAAAACTTTTATTTCTACATTTTATCATGCCATTCTTCACAGTATTCCTGACTCCTTTTGTGTGATACATATATTTGTAAAGGAAAGTTTCACATTGCCACAATTTTATGTTTTTCTTTTTTTTTTACAATTTGGTACAAACATTTAGGTTATACTGGCATTATTCCAGGAGTTCCTGAGAGAACTGTTTCATGTATGTCTGTTACATACTGTAACTGAAACAGTGAACCATTTTAATGAAGCGTTGCTCTTTTCCCCTTAAGTACATTATGAAAGTGCTGTGTTAACTATATTGATAAAACTGATCAACTTTTTTAATTACAGCTTGTTTCACTATTCTTTGTGCTATATATTTTTTGTTTTTGTTTAATGATGCTTTAGTTAAGTAAGTTTTATAATAGGTAATGGAAAATATGAAAATTTAATAAACATTATCTGTCATTTTTCTAAGTTAACAGTATGTGGTAAGTGAGTGACTCTATCCTCTATCCTTACACTGTTTATGCTCTAGAGCTACCAATAAGGCTAATGTGACAAATGGATATTTGTAGTACAAAAAGTTATTTTTTGAAAATATTGAAACATTTGTTACTTTTTCAAACCTGCTTATTCTGGGAGATGTTTGTGTGGTGGAGAAGCCTTTCATGGCTGCATCTGGTCTGTTTCAATCACCGCTAAACCTAATGTGCACACCTTTGGGATGGGGAAGCAAATTTTTGTAGACACAGTATGTAGTTGTGAAATATTATTTTGATATGGTTTGTGTGTGTATGCGTGGGTATGTGTTCTAGAAGGTTGCTGTCGGAAGATATACATTTGCTGCTTTTCTTAATAGTCAGTACTGTGAAGCAACCATGCAAAGCAGAAGGATCTCCTTTTCTGCCCCCTGTTGTTGGTTTTGTAACTACATTTATGTAATCCATTTGCAAACATCATTCTAATTTTAAATCTTATTGTATTCATGTTCTAATAGTAGCAAAAATATGTCAAAATTATAATTAAGCTCAAAGGTTAATCTTTGATTTTAAAAATAAGTGTTTTCAAATTAAAATGTAAGGCAATTCAAAAAGGTGACTGCAACAGATTAGACAGGATTGACACAATCACTTGAGTATTTGAATGTGAAGACTGAATAATAAAAGTGCTATTTTTTGTACTGTAAAAGTTTTAAAAGAAGAAATTTGATGGATAATGCAGTATAAATCTATACCTGAAACCAAAAAAAAAGTAATTCATACTTTGCCACTGGCAAAACTCATAGAAATTTGTCACATTGTTCAGCAGCCTTTTTTGAAGACTGCTCTTGGGAGTTTATTTTGGCATTTCTGTAAAGGTGATGTGGCCACAGATTTCGCATTGTACCATTTCAATTCATTACCTTAGACCCACAAACTGCCACCTTGCATTTCTTTTGCAGTGCTGAACATGCAATCATTCTCTTGTTATCCACATGCCTTTAGATTTAAACACAGAGGGAAAAGTCTTTCATTTAAAGTATATATATTTTAACAACTTTGTCCTTCTCCGGAGAAACAGAGACCGATGAAGAGTGAAGGCCAATCCCCAAGTCTCATTTTCACGTAATAAAAATAGCCAAGATGAAAACAACTGTTAATACTGCAATAGTGGCAGTTGACAGCTCATGTACATCTGTAGCAGCCGTGTGCAACTGGGACAACAGCATCCACATAACACATAAAGTTTTAAGCTTTAAAATGGCATGGGTTTTCATTCTGTGGGTATTAATATTGTTCTCAATTCCTTATTTTTTAACTTTATTTACTACACAGTTTATTGAGGACTATTGATTATTGAAATTTCAAAGATCTTCTGTGAAATATATATTGCATTGTTTAAAATTTAATCATAGGGTATTTAAAGTATGTACTAAATAGATGTATAAATATATATTAAGGTAAAAAAAATAAGTAAAGAATTTTGGAATGTGTCCTGACTGTCAACAGGTTCCAGGACAGAAGTGACACTAGGCTACTATATTATGATAAAGGTAAGTGACATATGTGATATTTATCACACAGAGTAATATTGTAAACAGAAGTAAATACAGCTCAAACAAAAAGTCATAAATCTTCATAATTTTTGCTGTGGTTAACAGTGCTAGCCCTGTCTTCTGAAATAGTCAGTTTGGCATCTGACACCACCTTTCAGGAACGAGCTGGCTTTAAATTCTGAGAACCAAAAGGGGTGGAGTTTCTCAGGCAGTGGGTGGGGTCAATCATAACCTCTTGGGTGCGTTTCTTCACTGTGGAGAATAATGGGTAGTGTTAGCACCCTATCTCATTCTGGGGTGGTTTTGTTTACCTTATCAGAGCCAGGAAGGTGGTCCCCAGATGCACAGCTGTAACACTGGAATTTAGTAGAGCGGCACATGCTTTTATTTTTAGTCACAATAATATATTGACACACGTACAATATGGTTTGTATATGAAAAAATCAAGTTTGTGATGTCCCTAGAAAAAAATGATTTTCTCATTTTTAGTACGTGTTAAATAAAAGCATGTTTTTTTAAAAAACATTTTTTATTTAACAGTTTTTAGTCTTGGAGAAATTTTTAATCAACTTTTTAAGAAATTAGTATTATTAATCCTATATACATCAGCTATAAAATTTGAAAGAGTTTAAGTATTTGAAAATGCATTGTTTAATTAAGGTTTTTATTTTTTTACAAAAAGATAGGATTAGCCAATCTAGTGGACGTTATATTTTAGAGTGTGATCCGAGAGTACTATGTGAATTTATTTTCTTTGTGTCTTGAACTTATGTTGCTATTGCGTATTCTGTAATTATGCCTGGAGTTGTCTCATTCGATTCATTTCTTGTAAAGCCTTGTTGTTGCAGGGCTTCTTTCCTGTGAGCTTAGAGCTGTCCATTTCTTCTATCCGTAAGCCTAGTATGGTGATTCATCTTAATATTCGATGGCGAATGACTGATCAAATATTATGAAGTCTTCCTTGATCACATCGAAGTTACGTACAGCTAAATATCCATTTTCTTGAATCGGATAAGCTGATGTATTTCCTTTCGTGAGTTCTCTAATGCCTTGGTATAGGCTATCACCTTCAAGAATATTCACATCCAAGGTATTTGTTGTCGATTGTTGTGGTGGTATAATGACAGGTCAGAATATGTTGGCAAGTACCATTGCGCAACATTGAACTCTTGCGTATTTCGATGCCTTCGGTGGTTGAGTTGTCTTATTACTTGTGACATGCTTTTTACAGCGACAACACAGTAGTAAGGCTGGCTTCGATAACAACTCATCAGGCAGGTATCTCATGGCTGCAGTACTTGGTAAACACCTTACAACTTGAACTGGATAACATTTCTTGGTACAGATCTCGCAGATGCTATCACAAAAGGTGTTGATGGCGGCGTTGAAAGTAGTGAAGCTAGGTCTCAATGCTGCTCTTACTTGTGCAATATGCTGACTCATTAGTTGTAAACGTTCAGCATGCTGTTCAGGTGTTTCTACTGATCTTGCTTGTGAATGTTGAAGTCAATCATTCTCCAACCGTCTTGATCTTACTTCTATTGGTTCTTTACATTGATCATATTTTTTCTCTTCTCCATTTGAGCGTCTCTAGATTCTTCACTTTCACTAGCTAGCTTGTCTTGAAGCTTTTGCTTCTTTTTCTGCAGGCGTCTCTTTCGTTGTATGGCAGTTTCATTTCGCTTTTGTTTCCCATAATCCGTTTTCGTAGCATTGGTCGTTATCATTAATTCAGTCTGGTTTGTATGAATATTATTTAAATTCATTTTTGTTCCCATGTACATGGGGCAAGTAATGGTCGATCCTGCCAGAGGCCTCTTAGGAGGACAAGGCATTTATACAACAGGGTGTGCCCGGTTTTCCTTTACACCCAGCCCACATACTCTATCGATTCCTTCTTAAGGACCTGCCAGATGTTATATTTTCAAGTGTAGGGGTGTGTTTCATCAATATCCACAATCGTATCAAATATTATAATTGAAATATGTATTGTCATCGGAAATACGTATGCATGCAAAATTTGAAGTCGATTGGACAAAAGGAACGGCTTCAAATTTGCGATCTACGATTCCTACTAGACATACAGAGCAAGTTAATAAAAGCATGTAATAATAATAATAATAATAAAATAATAATAATAATAAAAATAGATAGATAGATAAATAATAAAAATAAATAAAAAAAAGATATGAATAGTGTGTCTCATGTCTTCACATCTTATGAACGCTTTTACCTAAAAATGTAAATCACATTGCAACCATTTCTCTACCAGTGATTCACTGTGTGTTTTTAAGCAAATCACCCTTTCCACTCTTCAAAATATTTAAACAAATAAATTCTGCACCAGTGATTTATAAGTTACTTTGAATACAAGTGGAAACTAAATGACTGCATTTAATATTGACTTTGTTGGTCTGCCTCACCTCTAATGTCATGTAAAATTATTATACACTTCAGACTAGGGTGCCAAGACTTTCCCATGGAGCTCCTGGAGTATTTCTTTCGAAGACATGACATCCCTTACCATGGCAAATGCTTCCCACACTCACAAATTTGCGGAAAATTTCTCCACCTCTTGATAAACTGGGTACTCTGAGTAGGAACTGAAGAGAGAGTGATTCAGATTTGCAGTCTTGTAATTTTTTATGCTGTTGTTTATTTTCTTGAATATTTTGATAAACTGTGTATCTATGGTGGATATCTAAAATCTACATATCCTTGTTAACTTAAATGTTGAACTCAACACAAATCAAGGCATGTCTTTTTATGGTATCTTGTAAAAAGCAATATTTCTATAAAAATAGATGCATCATTTTAGAAAAAAGTAATTAAATGTTAAAACCTTTAAATATTTTTGTTTCTGAAGTGTGCACATCCACCCTTACCTTAACCAGTCACAGATGAAATGATTGCAGTTTGCCACAAAAATATTACGTGTTCCAGTAGGATTTACCAAAGGGTGTATTGGTTGCATAGTGCAGAGATGACCATGACACACACAAATTTAACAAAGATATAGACAATCTTACTGCTGAAAGCTACAGATCATGACTGATAAAGAAGCGTATTCTGAAGTTTTAACTGACATCAAAAAGGGTAGAAAATAGGAGCTATAGAAATTTCTGGCAGTAATTGGCTACTCAATGTATAGCATATTATAATCATTTTGCAAACAATAGGTGAGAAGGGCAAGGGGAAAACTATTTCTCACCACAAAAAAAAAAGTCGAAAAAAAAGAAATCTGTGTAACTTTTGAAAGAAGGGCACTTTTAATATCTGAAAACCATTTGTTAAAGTACTTCATGGCCTCATAAGAATAAGGCAGAACTGTTTGGCCATGATTTCAAAGATATCTTTGGTGCAAATACAACAATTGGTAGTGACTCAAATAAAGGACAGCCTCTTGCTATGAGGCTGCACATGGTTAATAACAATATTAATCCTTTCAGTTGCCAACATATTTTGCCTCTAAACCAGTTGTAAGAAAAGAATATGAAAGTTAAAACATGAAAGCAGGAACAAAAAGAGACAAAACAAAACAGAATTCAACTCCCACATTGAAAAGAACTTCTCACCTTCTAACATGGCTACAAAGAATGTTGATCCTATAGGAAACCTGTGGATTCACCAATGAGGATTATGCACTGGAGATCCCTTTTCAACCTGAGTGACCTAGAAGTCCTTCACAAAAAGGACTGAGATATTATATATATTATAGAGTTTATGCATAGAAAATTATTATTAATTTATTGGCATTCAAGCATGGGATATCAGTGAAAACATATTTTGTGACCAAAAAATGATGAAACCTTTAACAAACTATAAATAGTTTACACAGATTACATGTAGACTTGGTATATTTAGGTTATGGCACCTCAGAATTAAAAGGCTTACTTTCCAAACCTGCTGACTATTAACTGCTGGTAAATATTTGATTATTATTATTAGTAGTGGTAGTAGTAGTAGTAGTAGTAGTAATAGTATTAGTATTATTATTATAATTAGTTGACATGAGAAATGTATTAGACACGTGTCTCATGGTGATGTCTTAAATTCATATTGTGAGGTTTTTAAACTCTTTTGGGACTCCCCCCGTCCACATATCATATGTGTTTACAAAGTGTGTTTTAATAAGTTTACATGTGTTTAAAGCATGTGAGAGGGGTATTTTAAGGCTTACACTATAAAAAAAATGTTTATTTATATGGTCTTTCTATATCACGGATTTTCACCTATCGCTGATGGGTCTGGAACGTAACTTCTGCGATAGGCGGGGGATCACTGTATATAGAAATGCTGTCTGAGTCCTCAAGACTAATCAATACTTCTTCTGGAATAGAAATAGTTAGGAGGTGAGAAAAATTGGGAAGATTTCATTTTGGAAAGTTTCTAATTTGGAAATAGTGGAAAAATTGTGTTAATGGGAATCTACATTTGGAGTGTAATTGTTCGTAGGATGCCAAGACATTATCGACATACTATACAAATCTCTAAATGATTTAATCCCATAAGTTTTCCAAACATTAAAAACTGTGTAAGACTGAGGTGAGAAAAGGTAGTTATTTTGTAGAGGTGCCAAGGATAAAAATTTCTCTGTCTTGAAATGCTTCCTACCATATTCTGAGTGAATGAAGGACAATTGGGTTGTTAGTATATTGATGATAACTTGTATTTACTGGGGTAGAAAACAAGGAATATAAAGAAGCACTGTGTGTGTTAATATATTTGTGTCAATATCCAGGTTTTTATAGCTTGTATATTTGAGGCCCAGTAATAAAATTGAAAGTTAGGTAGAGCCATGCCAACTTCTGCATTAGGTTGTTGTAGGGTTACCCTTTGGATGTATGGATGTTTTGAATTCCAAATAATTGAGGTTATGATTGAATCTAACTTCTTAAAAAACGATCTGTTATTGTATATGAGGATGTTTTGAAATATATAAAAAAAAAAGCTTAGGAAGAATATTTATCTTGACAGTGTTAATTCTCCCTGCTAAAGTGAGATGGAGGGTAGGCTATCCATGCATGTCTTGCAAATTTCATGCAAACAATTGTTGAAAAACAGCTTTATATTTACTTGTGATGGGTATTTATTATATATTTTATATTATATTATATATATTATATATTTTATACACCTAGGTATTTAAACTGATCTGCTATAATAAAAGTGAAGCTGTCCAATCTAATGTTGTGTGCTAGAGAGTTCACTGGAAAAAACAAACTTTTATTCAAATTAATTTGGAGTCCAGGTATCTTTTTATAATCTGCTAGTGCTGTTAGGACTGCAGGCACAGTATTTTGTGGATCTGATATATATAGTACCATATCATCTGCATGTAGTGATATTTTCTGTTCAAGTCCTTCTCTGATAATCCTTTTTATCTCAGATGCATTTCAAAAGTAAACATACAACGTCTCAATGCCGATTGTAAATATAGCAGTGGTGATTGGGGGGCTTCCTTGTCTAGTACAACGTTCAAGTTTGAAGTAGTTTGAAATAATATTGTTAATACAAACTGAAGCATCTGGACTGGTATACAGTAGTTTGATTCATGCACATGTGTTTGGGCTAAACTCAAATTTGTGCAATGTAGTGAGTAGGTAGTTCCGTTCAACCATATTGAATACTTTTTCTACATCCAAAGACAATAAGATCTTCAGGGTGTTAGACTTTATGGGAGAGTACATTACATTTAAATCGAAGTTGAAGATTGGAAGCTAAGTGTCTACCTTTAATAAATCCAGTTTGGTCTTGTGATATTACCGAAGGAAGCACTTTCTCAGTCCTTCTAGGTTGATCTTAACATCATTATTCCGAAGTAAGATTGGTCTGTATGATGCACTTTGTAATAAGTCCTTACTTTTCTTAGGAAAGATGGTAATTAATGCTTGGCTAAACGTTTGAAGTAGAATTTTATTGTCTCTGGCCTCTATAGATGTTGCTAAAGCAACTTAATTGAATTTTTTTTATAAAATTCAGCATGGTAGCCATTAAGGCCTGCTGCAGTCCCACTCTGCATTGAGTTTATAGCGTCTAATAATTCTGAGAGTCTCAGAGGTTTATCTAATTCCTCTGCACTGAGAGTATCTAGCTGTGGTATCTGTAATGTATCGAAAAATGCATTTGATTGTGTCTTGTCTTCTTTAAACTGAGTAGAATATAAGAACTTATAGTAGTCTCTAAATGTGTGCATTATATTTTTATGGTCAATGATTTTGTCTCCGTCTGTGTTGGTAATTACTGTTATTGCATTGCAACCTTTCTGTTTGTGGATTTGTTGAGGTAAGATCTTATTGACCTTCTTTCTGTGTTCATAGTAATGATGTCGCGATTTAAAGATGAGTTGTTCATTTCTTTTGTAGTCAAGCAGGTTGAGTTCTGATTGCAAAGCCTGTCTTTTCCTAAAAAGTGCCTCATTTGGAAACATGGCATGTTCTTGATCTATTCTAGTAATTTCACAGATTAACTCTGATGCCTTCTTGGTTTCCAACGTCCAAGGTTCAATCCCCATAAGGGGATGCAAAAGTATGTTCACCTGACAAGCCCCAATAAGGGTGAAACACATGTCATGTACTCTTTGTATTATTTGGCAGATACTGTATCACATATCTATGAGCTGCATCTCTCAACTGAGAGGATATGGTGGATGTTTGCAAACTTGCTGACCAACCACAAGCATTACCTGATATGTAACCACCTAAATAATCAGATTCTGATATAGAACTAAGAACGTAATATATATGTATATATACGTATACATTATATAGATATTAGCCAATTAGCCATTTGGATAATTGATAATTTTTTCCTCTCTTTAATGGTCTTACATTTACTTTTTAATACAAAACCCACTTATCCCAACTTATCCCTTTTTTGTTTATTGTAGGTGCTTTGGTCTTCAGACATGTCAGCTCATTTTTGCTACTCAAGTTAGTGTCCTTTTTTCAGTGGAGGATAGCTCTTTTAGCAGAAAAAGCCACTGACAGCCTAATAAAATGTGACAATGCTTACATTTGCCTATATCTGTGAAACATCTATCCATATCTCTACTGTATTTCTGCTGTTTCTGCTTTCCTGAGCAGTGAAACTTTGTCTGCATTTCTCACTTCTCTCTTAAAGAATAAGTTTGGTATTTTTCAAATCAAAGTTATTTCTTCACAGTCATGGTATATACAGTATGTATTTGCAAAAGCTAAAGTGTGTTGTTAAGGTGTGTTGCACATTCTATAAATTTAATATAAGAAACGATATTTCAAAATATTTTGCTCACACTGGGCATTTTACTTTGGGTGTTATGGGGCACAGAATAAAAGCTCAAAAAACTTACCAAAAACGTCTGATTTTCAAGCCAAGGCAGTTATCAGTAACCTGCATGTCCTCTCCCACCACATCCATAAACCTCCACTTAGGCCTTCCTCATTTCATCTTTCCTGGAATGTCTATCCTTAGCATCCTTCTCCTGATATACCCAGCATTTCTCCTTTGCACATTTCCAAACCAAAGCAATCTTTTCTTTCTGGCTTTGTCTCCAAACTGTCCAACCTGAGCAGACCCTCTAATATACTCATGTCTAATCCTGTCTATCCTCATCACACCCAATGGAAATCTTAACATCTTTAACTCTACACCCTCCAGCTCTGTCTCCTGTCTTTTTGTTAGTACCACCGTCTCCAACCCATATAACATAGTTGGTCTCACTATCATTTTGTAGACCTTCCTTTTCACTCTTGTTGGTACCTGTCTGTCACAAATCACTCCTGACACAGTTCTCCATCCACTCCATTGTGCTTGCACTCTCTTCATCACCTCTCTTCCACACTCCCAATTATTTAAACTCATTCACCTTCACCAATACTAATCCCTACATCGTCACCATTTATTTGACCTCCCTCTCATTCACACATGTATTCTGTGTTGGTCCTACTGACCTTCATTCATCTCCTTTCTCTGGCATATCTCCACCTCTCCATGGTCTCCTCAACCTGCTCCCTACTCTCACTATAAATCACAATGTAATCTGCAAACATAATAGTCCACTGGAACTACTGTCTAATCTTGTCTGTCAACCTGTCCGTCACCATTGCAAATAAGAAAGGGCTCAGAGCCAATCCCTGATATAATCCCCCTTCCACCTAGAATGCATCAGTCACTCCTACAGCAGACCTCACAACTGTCACACTTCCCTTGTACATATCCTGTACCACTCGCAACATACTTCTCTGCAACTCCCGATTTCCTCATACAATACCACAACTCCTCTCTAGGCACCCTGTCATATTCATTCTCCCAGTCCTCAAAGACAGAATGCAACTCCTTCTCTATCAACACCCTCAGAGCAAACATTGCATCTGTGATGGTCTTTCCTGGCTTGAAACCATTTTGCTGTTCACTAGTCATCACCTCCCTTCTTAACTTAGCTTCAACTACTCTTTCCCATAACTTCATGCTTTGGCTGGTCAGATTTATCCGTCTATAGGGACACATTACTCTTATTCATAAAAATCAGAACCATTACGCTTCTTTTCCACTCCTCAGGCATCCTCTTACTTTCCAAGATTGCATTAAACAATCTGGTTAAAAACTTCACTGCCATCTTTCCTAATCACCTCCAAGCTTCCGCAAGTATATCATCTGGAGCAACAGCCTTCCCATTCTTCTTTCTCTTTGTAGCTGTCCTTACTTCATCCTTGTTAATCTTTTGCACTTTCTGGTTCACTATCTCCACGTCATCCCCTTTCACTTTCTCTCATTCTCTTCATTCATCAACCTCTCAAAGTACACTTTCCAGCTATTCAACACACTCTCCTCACTTGGGGGCATGTTTCCATCATTATCCTTTATCACCCTAACCTGCTGCCCATCTTTCCCATCTCTGTCCTTCTGTCTAGCCAATTGGTACAGGTCATTTACTCCCTCCTTACTTTCCAATCTCTCATACTGCTCATTACACGCTTTATCTTTAGCCTTCAACAGCTCTCTCTCTCTTCACCTTACAACTTATCTCATCATACTCCTGTCTACTTTCTTCATCTTTCTGATTATCCAACTTCTTTACCAACCTCTATCATCTGTATACTCTCCTGTACTTCCCCATTCCACCACCAATTTCCTTGTCATCCTTCCTCTGTCCAGATGCCACACTAAGCGCCCTTCTAGCTGTCTCCCTTACCCCTTTTGGTATAGTTGCCCAAATATCTAGTAACTCTTCACTACCACCCAATGCCTGTCTTACCTCCTCCCTGTACTCCACCTTACAGTCTACCTTTTTTTCAAATTCCTACATTTGATCCTTGACTCTACCCTCACTCTTCTCCTCTTCTTGAACTCCATCGTCAACTTACAGTCCACCATTTTATGCTGCCTAACCACGCTTTCCCCTGCCACCACTTTTCAGCCTTCAATCTCCTTCAGACTATCACTCCGGCATAGGATATAATTCAGCTGCATGCATCTTCCTCCACTTTTGTACACCACTCTGTGTTCCTCCATCTTCTTACAACACATACTTATCACAGCCATGTCCATTCTTTTCGCAAACTCCACTATCATCTGACCTTCTGCATTTCTCTCCTTGATACCATACCTACCCATCACCTCCTTGTCCCGTCTTTTCCTTTCACCAACTTGCCCACTGAAATCTGCTCCAATCACCACTTTCTTTCCCTTGGGTACATTTTTCACCTCTTCATCCAACTCACTCCAGAAATCTTCCCTTTCATCCATCGTACACCCAACTTGCAGGGTGTATGCACTAGAAACATTCATCATCACACCTTCAGTTTCTAACTTCACAATCATCACTCTGTCCGACACTCTTCTCACTTCCAAAACACTCTTGACATACTGTTCCTTCAAGATAACCCCTACCCCATTTCTCTTCCCATCCACACCATGGTAGAATAATTTGAACCCACCTCCAATACACCTTGCCTTATTCCTCTTCCATCTGGTCTCCTGCATACACAATATATGAGCCTTTCTTCTCTCCATCATATCAGCTAACACTCTCCTTTTACCAGTCATACTACCAACATTCAAAGTTCCTACCTTCACTTCCACTCTCCCACCTTTCTTCCTTTCCTCATGCCTCCAGAGGCACCTTCCTCCTCTTCTTCTCCTTCGGCTTGCCAGTAGGGCACCCCTTCAGAGTGGCATCTGGTTCACTCCAGCTCCCTTATCACTCAGCTGTAGTGGTCATCTTCAACCCCAAGAGCATTGGCTGCATGATTCCCTAGGGACTTTCTCCTGGCTGCCTGCCTCTTTGCACATGCTCTATCTCTTTCACTCTCTCTCTTGCATTTTCTTGTTCATTCGCTCCGGCTCCCTCTGCCTTCCTACTTGCTTTTCACTCTCCTTGCTTTAACCTTTTCTTCCTGATCTTGTCCCCTTTCTGTCCCATGCAAGCTTCTCTTATTCTGCCGCTCCCTCAGAGGATTTAATGAGGAACTTGACTGAAGCGCATTTGCACGTGCTTCCACAATCAGCCAGGCATCACCATGCATCTCTGGATCTGCACTTTTTCGGGATGTGATTATTTATTTAAAATTAGTCACCTATTGCTCAGCCATGGACCTGCTATACCACACATGCTCCATACCTTACATTGTAAAGCGGCAGCGGACCATTGTCATTTATAGAAACTGCCAAACTTTAGAACAAACTTTTGTGCAACAAATGCATATATACCAAGTTTGTAAAGAAACAAGTTTGACTTCAAAAGTACCAAACATATTCTTTAAGTTATTACTTAAAGAAATAAAGTGTCAGAGTAAAAGCACTGAAAAGAAGCCCGTATTAAGTCCTCTAAGTACCTCGAAACTCACAACAGTCACACTACTGTATATCTATTTGTATATTATTGTAACAATGTATATATTTATTCCAAAGATTGTACAATATATACAAGCATAAGTGTATAATGAAAACAGAAAACAAAATGTAGAAGTAAGAAATATGTCCTTTCTTTGCACTGTACTGTCATGTTAATAAAGAATTGAAAATTGTGAAATAGAAAAATAGAAGAGCAATACATAGTATGTGATTAATATTAAAAATAAGTTAAATAAAGATAGGAAATTGTTGATACAGGCATACATGCTTATACCTTGTGAATGGTACCTTGTAATAACAGAAACAAACCTTGACCTTCTATATTTTCTATTTAATGGGTTTATGGGAATAATACTGCAATAAAACATAAAATGTGCTTCTTGTTTATGGCATTATTATTAGAAGTATATGTCATAAAGTGGATGCACATTGTTTTAAGACATTAAAACTTGTCCTCTGTGGGATATATATTCAAAATGTAGCATTAACAGACCTATAAGATTTATGATACTAGCTAATTAATTTTTTATTGCCTATTACTACAAGTTGCCTGATTCTGGAAACAATACTAAATTATGTAGATGTGTAAATATTTGCTGTAATATTGAATAAAATAAATTATACATGGCACTCTGGAACAGTAAAGTTTTTCTCATCATTTATGATGAATGCTGCTTTTTTACAACTATCTCTTATTCTGAAGTTCACACATGCCAGTTCATTTGTATATAGCACAACTGTGGGTCTCATCACACTGGGACTAATACACAGCAGTAAGAAAAGTATGGTTAGTTTAATGTACGTACTGTATAGAGCATCTGAGGGAGAGTGCAAAATAAAAAAGATGTGGTAGGTGGGAACTTTTGTCTATTAGGTGGGATTGCTTGGTCCACTTGTCCACACCTCATTCATCACACTACAGCACATCCATATAACTCTTCCTGTCTCTCAGCTCCCTCTGGCCTCTTTTCTTCCCAACAGCAAGTTTCTGTCTCAATAATTCATTTAAACTGAATTATCTATCTGGCCTCATGCCTTCTCCAAAAATTTAAAGGTTAGGACCATCTATACCAGCCAGAGAAATGCAAGGCTAGTGGTCCCTCTAGCAGACTCCTATGTCTTTGTTCCCTATGTTTTTAATAGCTTTTAAAATGCTGGGTCTCCAAGGCTATCTGCATGCTACTCATTTTCCTAAATTAACAGCCAAATCCTGTTAGTGCAAAATTAAATGTTATTTTGTGGTTGATTTCTTTTAATGGTACATTTTTCACGTCATCATATCACCATTTTGTGGTATGGGTGGTGCCATTATGTATGGTTGTTTTCACGGACATCACCTTTTTGTGTACCTAGTCATTACTGATACTGCAGGCTTCATAGGCACATTCCATGAGACCTTTGACATCATGTAAAAAAGTGATATAAAAGATGTTGACACATGTGTCCAAACTTTTCAATAAAAAAGGAAAAACTCAACAAAACGAAATGAATAAATTGTTAGAGAAAATATTCTGTTAGGGTTTTGAATTTTATCCCAAGTTTGAAAACAAGCAAAAGTTAAGAACTCATTTTTTATGTCTGGTAACAATTCTGTGACAATTTTTTCTCTCATTCTTAAAACGTAGTTTGCAGTTCACCCAAATTAAAATGATCTAAGGAGCTTGAACCCTATTACTGTCTTCCCAAAAGGTACACCACGTCCCTGGCATCAATTGGGCTGATTATACTCTAGCATCGTGAAGACATAGTGTATGTTTCACCTGAGGTGCCTCTGTCTCTTTCTTTTGCTCTGATGTGAGTGGTTGGCGGACTGTGAAGGGGCCAGAATGAAGTTAATGCACCAGCCTTGTTACCCTGTCTAATTGTAGGTTCCAAGCCAAAGAAATGAACAAGAAGGCAATTCATTTCTCTGAGCACAAATAAAAGCACACACAATTAAGTACAGAAATGGGTTTTGTCAATGGGAGATATGTCTTCATTGCCAGTGAGTTCAAAATGACTAGACTGGATGACAGGTAGGGGTGGGGCCTGCTTAGGCCTGAAGGTGGGGCTAGGCTTCTTCCTGTGGCTAACCTCTCAGAACTGAGGGAGAAAGAGAAGACAATGTTAGTGAGAGCTCCCCGTCTTATCCCAGGGTGGTACTGCTTATCTTGATAGAGCCAGGAAGGTGACCCCCAGTTGCACATGATCTCAAATATATGTCTTTCTTCTCTCATGTGCCAGACTACTGTATATACAGCTTAATCTTAGGTGATCCTTTACTTTAATTGTAACACAGATATCACAAACTGGATTCCCATTAAAAAGCAATCATTTTAAGATAAGTTTAGAATTTTACTTAGCATGAACTTGGAGTTTTGATAATCCTCAATTTTGACTTAGAGTGTAAAGATGTCAGATGGGGGACAACCACTCTGGCTCCAAAATCACCCCTACCACATGCTCTTATGCCAGTCTCACTCAGGGTCCAAACCCTTGAGAAGGTCCTGAGTGGCCCCCACATGTAGCGTGCTAGTTCAGGTTGAACAGGTACTTCACTTAATAGTCAAGGGTATATCCTGCTTGAGGACATTTAATAGCTGTGTCCTGGGAGGAACACCATGACTGCAACTACAGTATATTTCATTCCTTATCAGTCCCTTGTCCTTCTTCTACTATTCCATGTGCACCTGCCTGGCATATCCTCCATCTATGTGCCTAACAAAGCATTATAATATTAACACTCTATTTTTAGTTCCTCTTTTTTAAAAAAATGTGCAGAAAACTTCAAAATTCTGTATCAGATAAAAAGAGACCATTTATTTAGATCAAGTGATTGTAGTTAGTTTAAAATTAGTTTGTTAGAAGCTCTCTAGTTTTGCATGCAGAGTAGAAGATAGAATAAAGTATCAAGTAAATTAGTTACTTTGTACAGTTTTCAGTAAAACGTTAAGCTAAATATGTTTCTATGTGTCATGCAGCTAAATCATTAACCCAAAAACATGACAGATCAGTGGCTTTGTTTTGTCATCATTGCCAATACAGAGCTCTCCCAGGCACAGAGCGATAATGTATTACATTGAGGTCCTAAGAGAGAGAAAGGGACGAGGAATGCTCAGACCGGCATTGGAGTGCCAGTAGGGGGGAAAAAAGGTGCACATCAGGAGCCAACATGCTTTATAAACAGCCTTGAATCTATTGGTCAGGCAACCTAGTTTGGCTAAAAGAAAAGCCAGGGAAGGGTGGCAAATATCAGAACACCTCCTGACTGATGCATGTAACGTGTAGTTCCAGGTCAGAAAACTGGGATCAGGCTGCATTTTTTATTATGAGGACAGAGAGGATTGGTAACTGGCTGGAAGAGCCATTGATAGGTTTTAAAGGCAATCAAAACCAATTCAGGGATTTTTCCTGCCTTGTGCCCGATTCTTGTTGGAATAGGCTCCAGCTTCCCTGTGACCACACTCAGCATAAGGCAGGTATGGAAGATGTAAATATGTACAGGAGTCTGCACTTGTAAACTAGAACAGGAACTGGAACTTTATTTGACTTGAACTTTTAAGAAGGGTTCCATGTTCATTCCCTCCCCCTGTCTCATCGTGCAGCTCTAAGCTAATCACTTCGCTTGCCTTTATTTCAACTGCAGACGGCATACGCATTTCATATTCCTTTCATTAAGGAAAGGCTTGATATAAAATTGAAAGTTGTTTTTATTTACTTTCAAAAATCTAACAAAGCTTTGATACAGAAAAGACTAAAACACAACACAAACAAAAGACAATGTTCACATTTACTGTGACTATCTGTCATTCAGCAATTCTGAGTTAGATGAGGAATTAACGTATAAAAGGACAATTACTGTGACGGCTTAGCAAATTTTAACTAAATGTGGAATGCCCAAATTAGTATTACAAAAGATTAAACTGCCATTCAAAATAATTAATTACTTTTATCGTTGGCAATTATAAATATATTTAAACAGGTTTTGTTTTTGTTACATGTGAAGTGAACGATAAAGTACATGCTTGCAATTCTAGACGTGTACTCTAATTAGTCTTTCCTATATAGTATCAAAAACACACAGACATCCACTAAGTGACAATGCTCTAACTATAATTTAGTCTTTTATAAGGATATAATTTGAAAGAATGAACTTTTCTCTGTAAAATATGGTACTGCTGGCAGTAAAGTCAATGTTTTATCTGACAAGTACTTTAAAATTAATAGGGTCCTTTGGTTCAAAATACAATAAGGTAATGTCACTCCAAATACTGCATTTTATATATACTGTAGATAATAAAACCTTGAAATGTATTTCATTTGTAGATACCAGATGTGATTATTCAAATCTCTTCTGCGTGTAATTAAATTTTGCCCTGAAAAGCGTCTTACTCAGAAGAGGGCTTTCAAATACAAATTGTTTTGCAGAATAACATAAACATAACTCAAATTAGGAATGCCTGTACGGCTGCTTATCCATGTAGTTATCTAAGTGCTTATCATATGGCAGCAGCACAATGCATTAAATCATGTAGATACAGGTTAGGGGCTTCAGTTGAATCTCACATCAAACACGAGTAATGGGAAAAATATTGTTGGTGCCAGCCGGGCTTGATTGAATATTGTTGTAACTGCTGATCTCCTAGAATTTTCACATGCAGGAATCTCTAGAGTTTACTTAGAACAGTGCAAAAAACAAAGAAAAAACATCCAACAGGAGGCAGTTCTACTGGACAGAAATGGCTTGTTGATGAGAGGGGTCAGTGGAGAATGGCCAGACTGGTTCAAGCTAACAGAAAGACTATGGCAACACACCTAACCACTCAGCACAACTGTGGTGAGCTGAAAAGCATCTCAGAACACACAACATGTCAAACTTTGAGGTGGCTGGACTACAACAGGCAAAAAACGAAAAACTTAGGGTGCAGGTGGACACGCTCCACAAAAATGAATTAGTTATAAACTACCATTGGAACAGCTCACACCAATAACGGCAGCATGAACAGTAACGTGGTGTAATATTATAGTGCTTTACTAATTTAGGAGTTTCACACTACTAAAATGAGAGCATAAATATAAATCTTTATTTATTAAAATCATTACAATATTGCAATTATTACAGAAAGTCATGTGTTGTATTACAATTAAATGTGTAAATAAACATTCCTCAAGCAGCAAGCTTGTGTGGAAACTTGGACAAAACTCTTTGTCCATTAATGTTCTTAAGTCTTTTATACCCTCATCATTCAAAACCATAGTTTTATCTCTTTTGCTTTTGTTCATATTTGTAAACTTATTTTATACCAAATGTAATTTTTTAGTGTATGCTTTTCCCACCTGTATTTATTAATGCCAAGACACTTTTGTGATATGGAGGAAACTCTCACAATATTTTATCCCTGGATTCTCTTTACATCATAAGCCACAAGGACCACATTTATTAAACTTTGTGCAGATTTCAGATAGAAAATATGTGCATGCAAAAAACTGAATAATGTTTACATTAAAAAAAAAATCTGATTTATAAAACCTGGTGCATGCACATTTCTATGCAATTTACCCCTTATAAATCACAATCACCTTGCAAATATGCATATGTGAACACGTCTCAAACACCGCCCTGAAACAACCCTATATGGAGAATGCTAATCAGCCTCATACGTATGCAATCAAGATGCTGCAGAACTTTATTCTGCATTAAAACTTTATTAAAGCAGACTCCCACCTGACACATCAAGTCCCTGCCACCTGCATTCAAGACTATCTGGTTGTGCTCTGCAACTGAGAGCGCAACATCATTTGCGGCATATCACCTCTCTTCTGCTTTCTGTGAGTCAGTGAAAGGCAAAAGGCTCCAGCATCTGGGCGGGTAGCTGCTATTACCTGGCACATGCAATGACATGATTGCCTGTTACAATGAAAAGTACAGGCCAAAAAAATGCCAGTTACCTTACCAGCCATTTACCACAAACAGCACCATCATGTTTGTCAAAACGAGTTTACCCTAAAATAAATGAATCACTGGCTGACCAAAGCCACTGAGACACAACATTTCTCAGTCACATCTAGGAATCATAAATGATTTTGTGCATGAATGGAATGTTGTTCTCAATAGGTGCCATTATTGAATGTGTAAAAAATTAGGCAGCAGACAGAAAAAGGTTTGGGGATGGCCACCCCTTATACTGAAAAAATCAGCAAATGAAAAGAAACTTGTGTTTACATAAGTAGAGTTCACAACTGAACTGACTAACAGGTTGAGTCTGCTCTATAAATATGGTGGATAGGAGGAAGAGATGGAGTCAGAGAGGCCAGAACATGAACTGATGTGTCAGGAAGGTGGATTCTGGGTACCAGAAATAATGTCATCAGGGTTTGCCGGAAGTGATGTCAACAGTGCATGGACTGGTGGTGATGTCATTGAGAGGCAGGGTCTTCGGCTGAACTGCAGAGGAACAGGAGCGCCAACCCCTGGTCTGGCTGACAAAGAACACTATTTGAGCCTGCAAGCTGTCTCCCATGCGCACGTGTCTGACATGATCTCCTCCTCAGCCCATACCCGTTGGGTCGAGATGTCTGAGGTTGTGAACCCAAGAAAGACCATCAGCGTTGGCCTAGAGAGAACCACGGCGATAAAGGACAGAAAACTTATAAGGCTAGAGGTCTAAAAACCAACAAGTGACACGTGGGTTAGACTCCTTGTGCATTGCCATCCACTGCAGAGCAGCATGATCAGTGACCAGGGCAAACTCATGGCCCAAGAGGTAGTACCTCAGTTGCGTTACTGCCCTTGAACACTAAATCCTCCTGTTCCACCGGCACATACCTGGTTCCCCGGTCCAGCAGTGTCTGGCTCAGGAACATGACAGGGTGTTTAACACCGTCGACACTAGAACACGTGTCGAACTAAGAGCCTGCTTTAGATCACGAAATGCAGCATCAACTTTACTATCCCATAGCACATTGTTAGGGGGCTGTTTCTTTGTTAAATCTGTCAAGGGCATTACTCTCTCAGACAATTGGGCCAAACCACGAAAGGCTTGAACCTGCTGCTTGGTTTTTGGATGGGGCCACTTCAATATGGCATCTACTTTGGTACACTGTGATTTGACTGTACCACCACCCATCAGATAGCCTAAATACTTGGCCTCACGCAATCCAAAGAAATATTTCTTAGGACTGATATGAAGTCCAGCATTTTCAAGTTGTTCTAGGTGTTACTTCCATGTGTCCAAACAGATGACCACGTCATTCAAGTAGGTGGCACTATAAGAATTGTGGGACTGTAGCACTTTATCCACCAGATGTTGGAAGGTGGCAGGTGCCCCGTGCAATCCAAATGGAAGAATCCGATATTGACAGTGTCCACTAGGGGTGCTAAACCTGTCTTAGCCTTCATGGAGTCCGTTAAAGGAACCTGCTAGTACCCCTTTGTCAAGTCAAGAGTGGTCAAGTACTTTGCCTTTCTGAGTCACTCGAGGAGGTCATCCTCTTGCAGCATCGAATAATTGTCAAATTGGGAGACTTGATTAAGTCAACAGAAGTCAATGCAGAATCTCCAACTTCCATCGGGCTTAGGGGCCAATTCGATTGGGCTGGACCAGGGACTATGACTTTCCTCAGTTATACCAAATTCCAGCATTCATTTGATCTCAAGCCTCACTTCATCATGTTTTGCTTCCAGGAGGTGTTATGGCCGCTTCTGAACAATTACCCTGGGGTCCATTATGATATCATGTTCAATCACTGAGGTCCCACCAGTTTTCTCTCTTACCACCTCAGGGACAGACAGGATTTCTGCTTCGAGCTTTTGTTTTTGTTGGAGCGTCAAATTAATGTCAAAGTTAAGGTCATTTTTATAGGCAAAAAGAGAATGGGGTTGCCTGGAGTAAGGATCGGGCTCCCTGTGCTTCCACGGCTTCAGCAGGTTGACGTGTTTGCTCAGTCGATGATTTGATTGTTTCACCAGGTAGTCAACAAGCCCTTTTCGCTCTTTACCTTCATATGGGTCCTGCCAATGAGCCATTAATTTAGAGTGCAAAGTGGGCACGAGTACCATGACATGGTCTACAGGGCAGAACTCCAGAAGTTCCGTTACACAATCATAACATTGGACCTGTGCAGCTTGAGCCTTTTCTCATATTCTGTTTTAATATTGGTCTAATTTTTGAGAATCTATCACGTAAGTGTGTGATATATTCCACAATGTTAGTGGAAGGAAGGATCTCTTCCTCCCATCCTTCTTTTAGAATGTCCACTATTCCTCAGGGTTATTGCCCATATAGTAACTCAAAAGGAGAGACACCTAAGGAGGCTTGAGGCATTTCCTAAAAGGCAAAAACTACGAGGGGGAGGAACTGGTCCCAGTTCCTCCCATCCTCGCTGAACACCCTACATAACATTTGTTTGAGAGTTTGATTAAACCCCTCTACGAGACTGTCATTTTGAGGATGGTATACTGCGGCCTTTAAGTATTTGGTTTTAAGCAACTTAGCAATTTCCCTGAATGTCTCTGAGGATGACGTCTCTGGGAATGTCCACCCCATATACTGAAAAATCAGCCAAAGAAAAGAAATATGTCTTTACATAAGTGAAGTTCACAACTGAACTGACTAACAGGTTGAGTCTGTTCTATATATATGGAAGGAAGGAAGAGGTGAAATCAGAGCAGCCGGAACAGGAACTGATGTGGCAAGAAGGTGGATTCAGGGTACTGGAAATTATGTCATTAGGGTTTGCCGGAAGTGATGTCAACAGTGGGTGGACCAGTGGTGATGTCATTGAGAGACAAGGACTTCAGATGAACCGCAGAGAAACAAGAGGAGGATCAGGTGAGAGCGCCAGCCCCTGGACTGGCTGACGAATTACACTATTTGAGCCTATAAACTGTCCCCCATGCGCATATGTGTGACATGAAATATAAGTGCAGTAAATTGCTCTGATTACATTAGATGCTGCAAATTGACTTTTCATGTTGGAAAAACCTGTTGTTTTATGTATTTGTACCCACATGACAACAAAAACTGGATAGCTGTTTAATGGCTTCCATAACAGCAGTCATAATGGTGGTAAGCTTGGCTGGGATATGCCTGACCTGTCAGGCAGTTCCCTAAGAACTGGTAGCTGATACAAACTGGCACAAAAAAAGCTTTTCAGTACAAATACACAGCATTGGCCCAATTTAAAAGAGAACTAAAATACAGTCACATATTCCTCACTTTTGAGATGTAATATGTGTCACATCAACACACAGCCTAATAAAGGCTCGGTGATATGAATTATTTTGCATATAATTCGTCATTTACCTGATTTGGCTGCATTTCACTAGTTGATCGAGGGTGTCATCACTCCCCAGTTTTGAGAAAATGTTGCGTATGCTTGGGTTAGAGTTGTTGTAAATATACACCGTCACACATGTGCACATGGGACACGGTTGATAGGCTTAAAAAGTATTATTACTAAGTTGAATCAGGGATTGGCACTGTCATCTGGGGCCTCATGTATAAACGGTATGTACGCACAAAAATGTTGTGTACTCCTGTTTCCACGCTCAAATCGCAATGTATAAAACCTAAGCTTGGCGTAAAGCCATGCACATTTTCATAGTAGCTCAAACACTGGCGTACGCAAGTTCTCTGCTCAGTTTTGCAAACTGGTGGCACCCAGCGTCAAAGCAGTGTTTTTGTTCCAGTGTGGTTTCCCTTTCTTTTTTAGATCTACATCCATGACGCGACTTTATCATATACACTGAAATTAACCGCATATTGTTTATTAGTTTAAGGCATCTGATTGTAATTAACCTGTAACAATATAATGGTCCACGAAATAGGCGAACTATAGGCAAATACCATAGCTGCTTTAGCGTTGTTACTCTCACTGCACCTTCTTCTTCTTCTTTCAGTTGCTCCCGTTAGGGGTTGCCACAGCGGATCATCTTTTTCCATAATACTCTCACTGCACCACTCCGAGTATTTATATCACTGTATCTGAGTGTGGAATCACAGCTCTACAGCAGCTGATCGGAAAGAGAATTATCGGTATACAGCATCTAGCACACACTGCCTCAGCCATGCTGCCTATTTGAAGTGCTCTCATACGGCAAACGCTACAGAGCCTTTCC
Source organism: Erpetoichthys calabaricus (assembly GCF_900747795.2). Classification (NCBI taxonomy): domain Eukaryota; kingdom Metazoa; phylum Chordata; class Cladistia; order Polypteriformes; family Polypteridae; genus Erpetoichthys; species Erpetoichthys calabaricus. The sequence goes on along the minus strand of NC_041397.2, from coordinate 211,766,048 downwards.
TGTACTGACCTTCAGAACCTTTCGGTTCAGAAACAGTTTCATCCCAAGAACTATAAACGCAATCAATCAGTCCATCAAGTGCTCCTTGTAGAACTGTTTGTACTTATAAGTATAATTACCTCACTGTAAACAATTATAATATTGCACAACCTGAGCCACTTTATAAAGCGCGTATTAATATATGATGACGATGTCATTTTTAAGATGAAATGCAGCAAAATATGTTTATTATATTATAACTTTAACTTCATTTAAATAATCTATATTGTTAGTAATTAAACTTGTGAGGACACAATGTCGCAGCACTAGCAAGGAGCTGGCACTCTGTTCACGGATTGTTCCTGCCTCGCACTGTATTCTTGCTGGGGCAGGCACAACACTGGAAGGATTGATGGATAGAATGATTAACTACGAAGATATTTCAATGTTCCTTAAACGTTTTGAAGAATCGGTGTTCTCAGCTTACAGATGGCTTAACATCTTTTACAGAGCTGATTGTGTGGCGATTGGGTATTTGGAGAAAGAAAAGTAAGGACAGGAATTGGGGGTTAGTGCGTTTGAAAGAGACAGTACTGCTGCAATAAATTATTTCATCGAAGGTCGCGCACAGCGCAGCAAGCATCTTGCATGAGGTACAAACAATCTCTGGATGAGGCGCCAGCTCGTCACTATCACTGCGCCACCGTGTTCCCATGTTTAATACATGCTTTAACTCCTATCATCATGAAAATTATATGAAGTATACTTCTCAGTATTTAAATTATTCAGAGAGCTGCAATATCATGAATATAATGGATTCTGTGTCCTGTCGGAGGAAGAGAAAGCCCGTTTAAGAAGCACATAGTGATTCACACACATAGAGCACATAGAAGAACACATATAAAACAAAGCATTTAACGTGCTACTTTAGTTACAATGGGATTTGGGAAACTAGTAAATTAAACGATTTTAAGATGAACTTTATGATGTTCTTTAATGATAAAATAAACTAAGTGATTGAAGTGGAAATTTCAAGATTAAAGTTGACATTTCGAGCTTCTTTCCCTCTGTATCCCTGTTTTTTTTTCTTTTCTCTGTACCCTAATAAGCTTTCATATGACACTCAGACGGTGGGCTACGACTCGCCTTTTCACAGCATATCTGACAACTTCTTTTTTATTTCGGGTCACTGTGTGACTTTGTGAACTTGAGCTTTTGAGTTTCTCCGACACTCTATCTCACTCGATCAACTTCCTTTTATTGTTTATATCACTGTTTAAACCAATAGTACATTTTTCCTTGTCTCCAATTGGTATTCGCTGAAATTCTTCTATTTCCCCCTTTTTCTATTGCCTTTTCACAGAACGCTGAGCTTAAGGGCTATTTATATTGATTTGCATATTCAAAGAGGCGTAATTCTGGGAGGAGTTTGGGGTAGTGGCAGTAGGAGCGTGCACGTGCATTACTTTTCACACTGACCGGGATTTATGGAGCGGAAGAACGTGGAAGTTGGCGAACGCACAGATTTATGTATCTGTAATTTTTTGTGCGTATAAACATTTCCGCTTTTGTCTGTACGCCATGTTTTAGTGTGAATTCTACACATGCGTTATGCATGAGGCCCCTGGTCCTTTCTCCTTTTGTCCCTATGCAGACATACTGAAGAACGTACCTCCCAGTGACATCACCACCAACCCCTCCTACTGATGACGTCACTTCTGGCTCTCACTGATGATGTCCTATCTGTTCAGGAACCCACCTACTGAAGACCTCATTTCCTCTTCCAGCTCCCCTAATCTATTTCCTTTGTGTTTCAGGCATACAGTATTTAAGAATCTAGTCAATCTCTGTTAGTCAGTTTCTGTTTTGGACTCCAATTTATAAAGATGTTTCATTTGCCTTTGTTATTTTCAGTATACAGGGTGGCCATCCCCAAACCTTTCTAATGCTCTTTGCCTGGTTCTTTTACAACACGTTTCCCCATTAAATTTTCCATTATAAATCCCAACGTTTTTCTGGAAAGTTGCATATGCACATTTCAAGGCTCCTTTTGTGTGTATGCAAGTTTTATAAATGAGGCCCCATGTGTCTTTCTTTGCTAGGTATTTTATCTTTGGAGCACAGGTAGGAATTTAATGCCAAGAATATCCCACTGAAAAATGCATGTAGTCAAGTTTATCATGTTTGCATAGTACAATGAAATTTGAACTTGCACGTCTTCTCAGAATAGTTGAGAAAATTCAATCAATTACCCTGTCTTATTTTCTAAGGTATCTTGAATAGAAGGCAGCTGTGTGCCAGTAATATTCTGTGCTACCTTTACCACCCTCTCTCTACACATTCTGAGCAGGTGCCATACCAGAATGTGATGCAGCCAGTGAGGATGGATTCCACTATGCATCAGTAAATGTTTGTGAGAACAGATGGAGAAATACAGTTAAGCCTTTTGGTCAAAAAACAAAATATGTTGTGCCCACTTCAGTTCATCTCAGATTGTCACTCTAAGAAATTTAAAGCTTCTCACCCTTTTAAAGCAATCCAATCCAATTTAGATAGAAGTATAGTTTGCCATCTGCTTTTGTAAAATCAATGTCACTTTCTTTGGTTTTGCTGATATTAAGGGTGAGATTGCTGCCTGTGGTAGAAATTTAACATCTTATCAAAGAAAGAAACATCATCTAACAGGATAAATCAGTAATCAGGCAGGAGAAAAGATGTTCCTCGTATCTTTTAATTACTCCTCGGCAAAATACCTTAGAAGGAGCACTCTTCAAGAGTAGTCTGTTACAGCATGATCAGAGAAACAAAGAATTGAGGTTAATTTTATAAACTATTGAATTTACCTATAAGTGTCAATCAATGTATACATTTACTCTGGTTGGTTCATTGGTTTACACCCAAATGACTTCTTAAAATTAAAGTCTATTATATTACATTCTTCTTATTCCTTTGGAGATGAGCTACCACCCTTGATATTTCGGTGCCTTTGATGAGGGGCAGTGTGAAGGACATAGCATCCCCAATCCACATAAGTTTGTTGGTTAGGAAGTCCAAAATCTAAGAATGGCATGAAGTCCTAAATTGGGGAGTTTGGTGGACTCTGGCCCAGCAGTTCTTATTATATAGATAGATATAGAGTGCAAGAGATAAGGCATCCTCTGTTCATATATATGTAGGTTCTTACCGACAACATATAGTACTAGATAGCACTTGTGGCACTCTTGTTTCTTATCCATTTCCCTGCAAGTGCAACAACATGTAATTGTGAAGCCAGTAATATGCTTCCTCTACTATAAAATATAGTAAGGATGTCCAATACTGAGTTCCTGTTGTATAGATAATGGGAATGGCATAGTCAATGAACATGTACAGTATATAGTGTATCTTCTTCTTCACCCTCCACTTCATCTTTTCCCACTACTATGTGGGGTTTACATACTTGATCAACCTTCTCCATACAGCCCATTTTCATTCTTTTTTGTGCCTTTTTTTCTTCCTCTCTCCTTAGTCTTGGTACTAGCTCTTCATTATGTACTTCATCCTCATATACTATCCTTGGATTTTCTTCATTCAACAACTTTTCAAAGTACTTCTTCCATCCATTCTTGATCCAATCATGCTCAATCAAGACCACAACTTGCTCATCTTTCATTCGCTTTATCTGACTAAAATCTTTCCCAGCGTTGTTCTTAGCCTTTGCTCTCCCTCTTTTGTCTCCAATATTTCCTACACCTCCTCCAAAGCATTGTCTCTTGCCACTGCCCACTTTGCTACCTTGCCTATTATCTATCTTCCTCCCTCTCTGATTTGTACAATTTTTCTTAGCTCCTTATTGGCCTTTTTTTACAATCTGCACCTCTCTATTTCACCACCATGGCTCTTTGTCCCCAGGTGGGCTCCTTCATGTCATCCAACTCAACACCTCTTCATCTACTCTTAATACAGCTTTGCCATTCTTCTCCCACCATTCCTCCACACTCTCAAATGACTGTACTTAATTTACAACTCTCTCCCTAAACACTTTCAATCTCAACCACTTAATCCTTGGTCCTGGTTGTTCATTTTTTATTCTCCTGATGATTCTGATCTCCCAGTCCATCACCACCACTTTATGCTGCACTGTCACACTTTCCCCACTTTTCTTCCAAACATTAGAAAGCCTATTTGGCTTTCCCTTCCTGCAGTACTGTAAGTCACAAGCTGATTTAGTTTCTTTTCAAAAAATGTGTTAACTATTGCCAAATAATAAAGAAATAATAAATTTATAGTTTATCTAAATGTTTCTTTATTTTGGATGGACTTTAAACTTTCTGTTTCAGTTCATGTCTCATACAGTAAAAACATCAATAACTTTACGCACTATGGTCTGCTTATCCTTGCCAGATTCTCACATGAAGTGTTCCCAAATGTGGATTCTTTTGAGTTGAATTTCACTTTCCTTGCAGTGTTCACCATCTACAAATCAATTTGCACTTATAGCATCTGCAGCCCAACTATGATATACAAAAATGTAAAGGAGGAGGAATGAAGTCTGTTTAAGGTCAGAAGCATTATGAATGTTTAAAAGGTATCAGTATCATTAATATTTATGATAGTCGGGTTAATATTTAATAATATAATCTTAGATCTTAGTATGAGTACAATAAAAATTTCCCTGTTTAGCACGTTTTAGGCATTTACATTATTGATAACACCATTGAAACAAGCAAAAAACAAAAAGAAGCAGGCACTTCCTCAGATATTTTGTCAGTGAAGTGACTGAAAAAGTGACATATTCTATAAAGTTCTTTTGATAAGTCCTCCCTTAATAACATTACTGGTTTCTAAGCATAACCAACTTTAACATTGTATGTTAAACAGCTTAGCGCTACTTCATATTCTACACATTTCCTAAGCCACTATTTTATTCATACAATATATGACAGAGGAGATATCTGAAGTAAGTTTTACTAGATTTCAATTACTATAGAACCATTTGATTTTATTGTTGTTATGCTGAACTCTACATGAAGTTAACTATATAAAGCAGTTTTGGTGCCTGGAGGCTAAAATTGTACAAAAAGAACACCTAGCAAAAGATAAACACTGTCTTACCCTAAATGCCTGTGCTTTTCTCACTATTAGCATATATACGAGAAATGGCTGACAGGTGGCATTATCTTGTCTTACATTTCATTTCTAATAGATTGTTCAGTGTCAAATGCATTTTTCCTAACCCATCTGCTGCAAAAAATAACAGTTAAAATGTCACTATATAGTTATAAGATTTCATCCTTGAGGTCAAGAATGTACTGAATTTTAAGCCAAGAGCAAGTTCACAATGCACAGTTTAACATATTTTTCAACTTGATCACTGTCAGAAAATAAAATAAATGCACAAACCATTTGGGTGCTACAAATAATGGTGTTGGCCTAGTAGTTAATGTTGTTGCCCACACGTTCTAAGTTCTGGTCTTGAATCAATGCCCAGGTACTCAGTATTTAGATCTTGTATTTTCTCCAGTTCTACATCCACATCTCAAAGGACACATGTTTCAGATTAATCAAAACTCTATGATGGCCCTGTCTGTTTGAGTGGGGGTATGTTTGCAAATCTACTCTGCTGGGAAGGGTGCTGGCTGGCTATTACTACATAAGTTGGTTGAAAAATGGACAGGTGGGTCATAATTTTTATGGACCATCTAATGAATGCAAAATTAGGGACCATAAATAAATAATTATAACAGCAACAGACAATTTATTAATTTTCAACAAACTGAATTCTGTTTAGGAGCTGTAAGATACAGTATCTGTATATTTTTATATACAATACAATACAAATTATTTTTTGTATAGAACTCTTCACTTATTGCGGGTGCAGAGTGCTGTGAACAATTCTTAGTCACAATTCAAGTATAGATCATACTAATTACTTAATACAGAAGTGTTGCACATATACAAACAAATTTGTTAAAATACACAAAGAACAAGGTAGAAACTGATTAAACATAATTGATTAAATATATGGCCAGTTGATGGCAGAGAAGATTAAAATTCTCAGACAATCAGCCGCCTACCAACTCCTCTAGTAGATTCTGTGCTGGCCATTCAGTCTGATGAGAGAATCTTTCCATCCGATGATTCCAACACTCGTTTATCGAAGCTGACTTTTACATATACAGGAGAGAAACTTGGCAGTAGAGCAGTGACACCAACTGTCACATCCAGATACTGGGAAAAGAGAGAGAATAGAGGAGGGTTAGCAATATCAAAAATATTGTATTACTTGCATTGCTGTACAAATGGCCAACAAACAGAAATGCAGAATGCAGAGATATTCAGTAGCTCTAGTCAGGGTATGCCAGACTAAACTATTGAGTCTTCAGCCTGGATTTAAAAGCTGAGACTCAAGAGGCATCTCTTATACTAGTAGGACAAGCATTCCACAGCTTTAGGGACCTAAAAGCTATGACTCCCGCTGTTATTTTATTAATCCTTAGAATCTGAAGAAGGCTGGCTTCTTGAGATTATAATGTGTGCTCTGGATTGTAGGTGCCATAATGATAAGTAAGTAAGGCCTTGGCCATTGAAAGCTTTATAAATTAAAAGGAAGATTTTGACATCAGCCCTAACTGGGAGTTAGTATAAAGACCTGAGAACTAGAGTTATACGTTTGTATTGTCTGGTTTATGTAATAATTCTTGCAGCAGATTTTGAAGTAGCTGAATGCTGCATAAAGAAAGTGAACACAGCACTTCAGTAATCAATCTTACTAGAAATAAATGCATAAATTAATTTCTCAGTATCTTGCATTTTAGAAAATGTCTTAATTTTGCAACATTTTTGAAATAGAAAGCCCATGTTTTGGATAGTTTTGTAATGTGTTTTTTAAATGAAATGCTAGTGCCAAAGATAACACCTAGATTGTGGGCTGATTCAGTAAAACTAATGGCGATTCCAACTGAGTTAAAGAGTGACAGCATGTTGCTGCCGTCAGCATTACTCCATCCAACAACTAACATTTCTGTTTTTACTAAAGTGCATATTTCCAAACCTAATATCTGTGATTGTTATCTTTTGATATACTGTAATAATATATAATAATTCATAATATGACCTAAATTGTGAAATGACATACAGTAATCCCTCGCTATATCGCGGATTTTATATGTAAGCATATTTAAATATATATCGCGGATTTTTTGCTGGTTCACGGATTTCTGCGGACAATGGGTCTTTTAATTTCTGGTACATGCTTCCTCAGTTGGTTTGCCCAGTTGATTTCATACAAGGGACACTATTGGCAGATGGCTGAGAAGCTACCCAACCAGAGCACGTATTACCTATTAAATAAAACTCCTCAAATATATTGTGAGCAAGGGGGCTGTTCGCACCCCTAGAGGATACAGCCGCTCCTCAAAAAACACTGAAAGATTACCTTCACATTGCTCTCTTCTTTGCTGGGCTTAAATGTGGCTGCTTTGTCAAGCGATATGCTTCCTGCATGGTGCTTCGCATACTTAAAAGATCAAACAGCACGTATTGATTTTTGATTGTTTGCTTTCCTCCCTCTCTGTCTCTTGCTCTGACATTCTCTGCTCCTGACGGAGGGGGTGTGAGCAGGGGGGCTGTTCGCACCCCTAGACGATATGGACGCTCGTCTTAAAATGCTGAAAGATTATCTTCACGTTGCTCCCTTTCTTGCAACTATTTGTCAAGCAGCATGCTTCCCGCACGGTGCTTCGCATACTTAAAAGCTCGAAGGGCACGTATTGATTTTTAATTGTTTGTTTTTCTCTGTCTCTCTCACTCTCTCTGACATTCTCTGCTCCTGACGGAGGGGGTGTGAGCAGAGGGGCTGTTCGCACCCCTAGACGATACGGACACTCCTCTAAAAAATGCTGAAAGACTACCTTTACATTGCTCTCTTCCTAACAGCTGCTTTGTCCGGCGGTGCTTCGCATACTTAAAAGCCCAAAAAGCACCTATTGATTTCTGATCGTTTGCTTTTTTCTCTCTCTCTCTCTGACATTCTCTGCTCCTGACGCGCACTCCTTTGAAGAGGAAGATATGTTTGCATTCTTTTAATTGTGAGATGGAACTGTCATCTCTGTCTTGTTATGGAGCACAGTTTAAACTTTTGAAAAAGAGACAAATGTTTGTTTGCAGTGTTTGATAAAGTTCCTGTCTCTCTACAACCTCCTGTGTTTCTGTGCAAATCTGTGACCCAAGCATGACAATATAAAAATAACCATATAAACATATGGTTTCTACTTCGCAGATTTTCACCTTTCGCGGGGGGTTCTGGAACTCAACCCCCACGATCAAGGGGGGATTACTGTACTGCATAGCGCCACAGCTCCAGGACCATGGAGACAAGCAAGGTAGTTTGTCTATTTTATGTTACTGATTATATGGAAAGCCAATTGAATGTACACAGACTCTTCTCACTGACAAAAAAGGTTGTTTAAAATCCACCATCAGCATGTGAAAGAAACATTGTTTCAAGACTATCATTTGAGGAGATTAATCAATTTGAAGTGCTGAGTTGACATGTCTTGAGGTCACAGCATTTTATCTGAATAAAAACTAAAAGAGGACTAATGCAAAGGCAAAGTTTCAATCATTTTGGTCCTTTTGGTGAAACTGTGCTTTCCATCCACATGTCTGAAATTGTATGCGTTTTTGATAGGCTTCATTTACCTTTGCTATATAGGTTTATCATTTATTTTGTAGATTATCACTTTTTTATCAGACACCTATGGCACCATTAGCTTAGTCTCTGTTTCTTAAGAAACATCAGCCAGTTAAGCTATCTTCGTGACTGAAACGCCTGCCAAATGTGTACCATCTATCATCCTTTTTCAAAGTCACCGAGATCATTTCTTCTACCATGATAATATGATGACGTCTGGACCTGCCCGGCATTTGTAAACATGACCTTAATCAAGATGGGTTGTTTATTACTTAATTATTTCAATGTTCATAATTACTTTCAATATTACCTGTAGCTTTGATTTACTCAAAGCATTTTTTAATTAGTGGCTTACCTGCAGTTTGAAATTCATTCTTAACTTAACCACTAGATATTATATCTAACATAGCATTCTAAAACCTAACTGACTATTTGCTTTTACTGTGCTTGTATCCCTTGTGTTCTTTATTTGCAATGAAAACATCCACTTTTAATAATGTTTGGCAACCCCAGAGGGTCTGTAGATGGTTCAAAAGAAGCCCCCATCACTCACCATATAGAGCACTGCCATGAAAGGCACATTTATATACCAATATATGAGACATAAAAGGCAATTTAACTAACAGAGATTTAAATCTGAAGTATTTGTTGTTTGTATAGTTGTCCTCTTGACAACCTATATAGTGTTTTTTTTCACTGAAGGAAGTCTTCAGAGCTTTATGGGCACTTAAGTGTGAACTATGTAAGAACAATTTGCTGTTGAGTTATTTCCAGAGGGACTGCATCTTTCATATTCTGTTGAAAAGTCACTTTACAGCTCCATTTCTATAACCGGATTTCACAATAGCCTAAAGGCTTCTCAACAGTATTTCACTGTTTTTTTTCCAGCAAAATACTAATCTTAGCAATAAATGTCATAAAACAAAATGTGGAAACACAAACTTTTTACTGAGTTGTGCTTTTTCTGACATATACATTTAGGCAAGTTCATTTAATAAAATGGAAAAGAAAATATGACTGTGTATGGAACAGTAGAATTATTAAGCTTTAGAATCATTGTTATATTGAAATAAATGCAGATTTTGATTAGTATACAAGCTTTACTTTTACACATTACTTCATTAGAACTATTATTCTTGCAACTATAGCACAGGGAGGTCAGCAAAAAGATAATAGTTCTGTGTTTTAAATAGTTATTTTGATACTGAGCACTATCACAAAGAGAAGTAAGCAGTTATGAGTATTAAAATAACATTTAGATACTGTGACAAATAGCACTGTTGCTTCTGACACTGTTGTAATTCCCGGCTATATGTAATTTGCATTTTCTTTCTCTACATTTTTGGGGAGTGGGTGGTAGCACTAGTTTCTTTCCACCATCCAAAGACATGCTGAATATTGACTTACAAAGTTTGAGAGCAAAGAAGTATTAGTAAGTTGAAAAATTGGACGTCTGAAGCGGAGCTCCGCTAGCAGCGGCTTTATTTTCTCACGTATTTCTTATTATTTTTAGGTATCCTGTATTTACTCGACCTAAGGAGCTTCCACTACAGTATATAAACATGAGTAACAAGAAGAGAGGTCAGAAAGAACCAGAAAAGAAAGTTAAAGTTACACCAAAGTCTAGACAGACATCAAGCTCAAGTACGAGGTACGGCCTCTCGGAGACTGACCTGGAACAGGCTGACAAATGCGCAGACTTCCTAGCACCACGCTCCACTGCATCGTCTCCAGTCGAGAGCAAAAATGGGAGCGAGGGTGCAAGTGATGCAGGTCACGATGGATCGCCGATTTCAGAAGATTCAGAAGATCACTCGAAACTAGAAAAGGCTTTGCAGTATGTGCTCTCATCTACTCCTCTCAAGCCCGAAGCATCGGCTGCAACAGGGGCTGCAATTCCACCTGTGGAGCACGAAAGCCGAACCGATCTGTCCGAACTGAAGGAGATGATCACAACATTGGCCACGGCCGTAAGTGAGCTTAAGAAAGACATTCAGAGAAATATGAAGAAAGAAAGAAGTGACATGCTTAAGACAAACGAGAAACTGTGGCTGGAGCTACAGCAGGAGCTGCGTCAGGAAAATAAAGACCTGGAAATGTGTCTGTTTAATTGTTTTGACGCGACCTTTAAAGGTATAGTGGGAAAAATGGAGGAACACATTGAAGAAAATAGATCCAAACTGAAAAAACTTACCGATCAGTTGGATGACATTAAGCAGGCATTCACGGCTCAAATTGAAACAGCGGAACAATTGGTGTCTAACGCCGATGAAAAAGCTACAGCTGCGAATTCCGAATGCAAAAAAACTCGGAGACAGACTTGCGGCCCTGAAAGATGGGTGCAGAAGGAATAATATTAGAATCGAAGGTCTACCTGAGAAACAAGAAAGTACAAACCTAGTGAAATTTGCAGTAGAATTACTCTCTAAAATAATTGGAGATGACTTTAAACCAGATACTGAGATAGCAGCAGCTTATTGTATATGCAGATCAAATACCTTTAAACCTAGGTCTTTTATTGTTCGCTTTGAGTGATTACGATGTAAGCTTGATGTGATGGCACTTCTTAGACACAGCAAGAGATTATATTTGAAAAAATCTCGTATTTTTCCTGACTTTTCGCCTTCAACAGCTGCAAAACGTGCAGCCTTCTTCAACATTAAACAGCTGTTACTTGAAAGCCAATATCAAATACAGCCTCTTGTATCCCGCCAAACTGAAAGTGGAAGTTCAAGGCCAATTTTACATATTTTCCAGCAAGGAAGAAGCTGAAAAAGAACTAAAGAAGCTCTTTTGAAAGACAATAATGAGCCGTATCCTGTCATGGCATGGCAAGGAGTTATCACCTGCTGTCTGATCCACTTGTAAAGATACGGGTATTATAATTATACATCCTTTTCTCTACTTGGACGCTTAAAGTTTATGTTTTAATTACAGTTATAGATGTGAGTGTGTGGAAGTAATTAAAGTAGGTTTTTTTTTTCTTTTATTTTACTACCCTAAAGGAGACTGTTTAACATCATACCCTTGGTTTATTGTTATTTCTGTTATTGCATTAGGATTTACTATGCTTATCCTAGACCACTTTTTAACACCATTCCCAGGGTTCATTACATTATTTTATTATCTTAATATTTTAAAATTGCTGAAGATTATATTTTAAGCTTAAAGTCTGTTAATGATTATATTTTTGGCAGATAGTATTTAGACTTTAGCTGCAATAGATATCTCTACTTTTTAATTCTCAAACGCCACTGCTGGGGGCTTGTTTTGTTTTGGACATGCTCTGTCTCTTGGTATGTCAGAGGATGGGACATTGTGAAGTTGGGATTAGCCTCACGTGGGGAGGCAAAATGGGGGGGGTGGGAGGATATGGGGGGAGAGAAAGAGAGCAGGCTATATCTAATTTATCCTTTTAATCCTTATAATTATAACTATCAATGCAACAATAGGCTGTACAGCAATAACTCGTGGAGAAATTGGAAATTAAGTTTAAAACTGCCTCACTACCAGTTAAGACTATAAAATGACATCAAAAATTCAGAATCAATGTCTCCATGATGGGATAGTTAATTTTGTGAGCTGGAATGTTAAAGGCCTGAATCACGAATTAATGAGAAAAAAAGTATGCTCACACCTAACAGGCTTAAACGCTAAAATAGTATTTTTACAGGAGACCCACTTACTAAGCAAGGATCAGTTCCAGCTGCAAAAAGAATGTACTGGCCAAATGTTCCATTCTAGCTTTACAAAGAAAACTAGAGGTGTGGGAATACTCATACATAGAACAGTCCCATTTGTAGCATCAGATGTAGTATTGGATCCTGAAGGGAGGATATGTGATGGTCATGGGCAACTTATTTAACTGTAAAATGATTCTGAGAAATGTTTATTCAGCCAATGTCGATAATCAGGAATTCATGCAGAATCTATTTGCATCCATTCCCAATGTGAACACTCATAAAATTATAATGGCTGGGGACTTTAATTGTGTTTTAAATCCACTCTTAGATAGGACTCCTGTCACAGGGGTGATGACATCTAACAATGCTAAAACAATTACACAGTTTGTAACTGAGCACAACTTATCAGACCCCTGGAGGTTTCTAAACCCAAACTCAAGAACATATTCGTTCTACTCACCAGTGCATCATAGCTACTCAAGAATTGATTATTTCTTTATAGATAATAATTTCTTGCTTACGATTAAATCTTGCAAATATGACACAATTGTTATCTCCGACCATGCACCTCTGGTGTTGGAGCTAAAATCATCATGCCCCTCACACTCACCTCGCAGATGGCGTCTTAACCCACTTCTATTAGCAGACGAGAACTGCTAAGGAATTTATATCCAATCAAATCAGTTTCTTCCTAGAGACAAACACACCCTCAGAGGTTTCTGCAGGAACACTCTGGGAAACTCTAAAGGCCTTCTTAGGAGGACAGATTATTTCATATCTTTCCCACAGAAATAAATTAGAAACCAATAAAGTGTCAGAGCTAAGAAGCGAAATTACTAGAACAGATGAAGAACAAGCCAGGCGTCCGAGTGAGGCTCTTCATAGGAAATGGCAGTCTCTGCATACAGAACTCAACATCTTGACAACTAAAGAATCTGAACAACTTATTGATAGATAGATAGATAGATAGATAGATAGATAGATAGATAGATAGATAGATAGATAGATAGATAGATAGATAGATAGATAGATAGATAGATAGATACTTTATTAATCCCAATGGGAAATTCACATTCTTCAGCAGCAGCATACTGATACAATAAATAATATTAAATTAAAGAATGATAATAATGCAGGTGAAAAACAAACAATAACTATGTATAATGTTAAATGTTAACGTTTACCCCTCCCCGGGTGGAATTAAAGATTCGCATAGTTTGGGGGAGGAACGATCTCCTCAATCTGTCAGTGGAGCAGGACAGTGACAGCAGTCTGTCGCTGAAGCTGCTCTTCTGTTTGGAGATGATACTATTAAGTGGATGCAGTGGATTCTCCATAATTAATAGGAGCCTGCTGAGCGCCTTTCGTCCTGCCACAGATGTTAAACTGTCCAGCTCCATGCCAACAATAGAGCTTGCCTTCCTCACCAGTTTGTCCAGGCGTGAGGCGTCTTTCCTCTTAATGCTGCCTCCCCAGCACACCACTGTCTGATAGAACATCTGCAGCATCTTATTGCAGATGTTGAAGGACGCCAGCCTTCTAAGGTAGTATAACCGGCTCTGTCCTTTCTTGCACAGCGCATCAGTATTGGCAGTCCAGTCTAATTTATCATCCAGCTGCACTCCCAGATATTTATAGGTCTGCACCATCTGCACACAGTCACCTTTGATGATCACTGGGTCTATGAGGGGTCTGGGCCTCCTAAAATCCACCACCAGCTCCTTGGTTTTGCTGGTGTTCAGGTGTAGGTGGTTTGAGTCGCACCATTTAACAAAGTCATTGATTAGGTCCCTATACTCCTCCTCCAGCCCATTCCTGATGCAGCCCACGATAGCAGTGTCATCAGCGAACTTTTGCACATGGCAGGACTCCGAGTTGTATTGGAAGTCTGATGTATATAGGCTGAACAGGACCGGAGAAAGTACAGTCCCCTGTGGCGCTCCTGTGTTGCTGACCACAATGTCAGACGTGCAGTTCCCAAGACGCACATACTGAGGTCTGTCTTTAAGATAGTCCATGATCCATGCCACTAGGTATGAATCTAATCCCATCTCTGTCAGCTTGTCCCTAAGGAGCAGAGGTTGGATTGTGTTGAAGGCGCTAGAGAAGTCTAGAAACATAATTCTTACAGCACCACTGCCTCTGTCCAAGTGAGAGAGGGATCGGTGTAGCATATAGATGATGGCATCCTCCGCTCCCACCTTCTCCTGATATGCAAACTGCAGAGGGTCAAGGGCGTGTTGAACCTGTGGCCTAAGATGGTGAAGCAGCAGCCTCTCCATGGTCTTCATCACATGTGATGTCAGAGCAACAGGCCGAAAGTCATTCAGCTCACTAGGACGTGATACCTTTGGGACTGGGGTGATACAAGATGTTTTCCAAAGCCTCGGGACTCTCCCCTGTTCCAGGCTCAGGTTGAAGATTCGCTGTAGAGGACCCCCCAGCTCCAATGCACAGACCTTCAGCAGTCGTGGCGATACTCCATCTGGACCCGCTGCTTTGCTGGCACGAAGTCTCCTTAGCTCTCTGCTCACTTGTGCTGTTGTAATTATGGGTGGGGATGTCTTTTCTATGCTGATATCAGCAGAAGGATGTGTGGAGGGTGCAATACACCGAGGTGAGAGTGAGAGTGGGTTAGGGTGGTCAAACCTGTTAAAGAAGTTGTTCATTTGGTTTGCTCTCTTCCCGTCTCTCTCGATGGTGGTACCCCGCTTCGAGCTGCAGCCAGTGATGATCTTCATCCCATCCCACACTTCCTTCATGCTGCTGTTCTGCAACTTCTGCTCCAGCTTTCTCCTGTACTGCTCCTTCGCCGCCCTGAGCTGGACTCGGAGTTCCTTCTGCACGCGCTTGAGCTCATGCTGATCACCGTCTTTAAAAGCCCTTTTCTTCTGGTTCAAAAGGCCCTTGATGTCACTTGTAATCCATGGCTTGTTGTTAGCATAGCAGCGTACAGTTCTTACTGGAACTACAATGTCCATACAGAAGTTGATGTAGTCAGTAGTGCAGTCAACAACTTCCTCAATGTTCTCACTATGAGATCCCTGCAGGATATCCCAGTCTGTAGTTCCAAAACATTCTCTCAGAGTATTCTCAGCCTCCGGGGTCCACTTCCTGAATGATCGTGTGGTTACAGGTAGGACTCTCACTTTTGGTTTATAGTGAGGCTGAAGCAGAACCAGGTTATGATCTGCTTTCCCAAGCGCAGGCAGCGGGGTGGCGCTGTATGCGTCTTTAACGTTTGCATACAGTAAATCAATAGTCTTATTTCCCCGGGTGTTACAGTCCACATACTGGGAGAATGCAGGTAATGTTTTGTCCAGCGTCACATGGTTAAAGTCTCCAGCGATTAGCACAAGCGCCTCAGGGTGCTGCGTTTGTAACTTAGCAACAGCAGAATGGATGATGTCACTCGCTGACTCCACGTCCGCCCGAATCAAGACATCATTACTATGAACACGGAGAGAAAGCTAATAAGCTTTTAGCTCAACAAATCCACAAGCAAGAAGTTCGCAATGCAATCCCAGTAATCACCAACACGAATGGAGATGAAATCATTGACCATAAAAATATAATGCACACATTTAGAAACTACTATAAAACCTTATATTCTACTGAGTTTAAAGAAGACAACAAAAAATCTAATGCATTTCTGGATACTTTACAGATACCACAAATAGATGCTTTTAGTGCTGAGGAACTGGACAAACCTCTGACACTATCAGAATTACTAGATGCTATAAAGTCACTTCAAGGCGTGAAATCAGCAGGCCCTGATGGCTACCCTGTAGAATTTTATAAGAAATTCTCCACTCAGTTAGCTCCCCTCTTATTGGCAACATTTACATAAACTAGAAACAATCAAATTCTACTTCAAACGTTTCTTCAGCCATTAATCACCGTCTTTCCAAAACAAAATAAGGACTTGTTACAATATGCATCATACAGACCAATTTCACTTCTGAATAATGATGTTAAGATACTCTCAAAAATTATAGCTAGAAGGATGGAGAAAGTGCTGCCTTTGGTAATATCACAGGATCAATATGGATTTATTAAAGGCAGACACTTATCTTCCAATCTTCGATGCCTGTTTAATGTAATATATTCACCAGCAAAGTCAAACACCCCAGAGATATTATTATCATTGGATGCAGAAAAAGCATTTGATATGATTGAATGGAACTGCCTTTTCACTGCACTGGAGAAATTTGGGTTTGGCCCAAATATTTGTGCATGGATCAAACTACTGTATACCAATCCATAAGCTTCAGTTTGTATTAACAACATTTGTTCAGACTACTTTAAACTAGAATGTGGCACCAGACAAGGATGCCCCTTGTCACCACTGCTGTTTGCAATCGCCACTGAACCACTGGCGGTTCACTGTCGAAATTCTTATCAGATAAAGGGGATTATCAGAGAAGGACTGGAACAGAAAATTTCTCTATATGCAGATGATATGGTTTTATATATATCAGACCCAGAAAACACTGTGCCTGCAGTTTTAACAGCACTTACAGAATTTCAAAAGATCTCTGGTCTCAGAATTAATTTGAATGAAAGTATACTCTTTCCAGTGAATTCACAAGCATATAATATTAGATTGGACACCCTACCTTTTACCATAGCAGATCTGTTTAAATACCTAGGGGTAAATATCACAAGTAAACACAAAGCTCTTTATCAACAAAATTTTGCCATCTGTATGGAAAAGATTAAGCAAGATTTGCATAGATGGTCAACCCTTCATCTCATTCTAGCTGGAAGAATTAACATTGTTAAGATGGATATCCTTCCTAAGCTTCTTTTTTATTTCAAAACATTCCAATATACATCAATACATCATTTTTTAAGCAATTAGACCATAAGCATAACCTCATTTATTTGGAACTCAAAACATTCACGTATCCGAAGAGCGACCCTACAAAGACCCCAGGCAGAAGGTGGCATGACTCTACCTAATTTTCAGTTTTATTACTGGGCAGCAAACATACAAGCTATAAGAACCTGGACACAAATAGATGAACATACACAGGCTTGGTCCACAATAGAAGTAAAATCCTGTAGTACTTCTTTATATTCCCTGCTCTGCGCTCCTATAAATGCAAGTTATTGCAAATATACTAATAACCCAATTGTGCTTCACTCACTCAGAATATGGAACCAATGTAGAAAGCAATTTAAGATGGAAAATCTTTTACCTCTGCAGGAGAACCACCTCTTTCAACCCTCGCAAACATATCTAGTTTTTAATATCTGGAAAAGATGTGGGATTAAATTGCTCAGAGATCTTTATATAGACAATATCTTTGCATCCTTTGAACAATTACATTCCAAATTTAACCTTCCAGCTACACATTTCTTTCACTATCTTCAAATTAGAAACTTTGTTAAACAGAACCTGCCCGATTTTCCTCACCTCGTACCCTCCACCATGCTGGAAAAAATACTGCTCAATTTCGAGGACTTAGACACCATTTCTGCAATATATAACATTTTATTAGAGTCCCTTCCTTTCAAAGATCCAAGAGGACATTAGGAAAACAATCTCTTAATGAATATATCAGAAAAGGAGTGGAAGGTAGCAATGCAGAGAATTCACTCGAGCTCCATATGCGCAAAGCATAGAATTATTCAACTCAAAATTATATATCGAGCTCATCTGTCTCACTTAAAACTGTCCAAAATATTTCCAGGGCAAGATCCAACCTGCGAACGCTGCAACCATGCTCCTGCCTCACTGGGTCACATGTTTTGGGCCTGCACCAAATTAACATCATTTTGGACCAAAATTTTTAAGTGCCTTTCTGACAGTCTTGGTGTCACAATCCCTCCCTAACCCTTTAATAGCTGTGTTTGGTGTTCTTCCAGATGGACTTGAAGTAGACAAGGACAAGCAAACTGTGATTGCATTCACTACACTTTTGGCTCGCAGACTTATTTTGTTAAATTGGAAGAATCCTAACTCTCCTCTGATAAGTCAGTGGGAAACCGATGTTTTATATTATTTGAAATTGGAAAAAATCAAATTTTCAGTTAAAGGATCTGTACAGAACTTTTTCAAAACCTGGCAGGATCTAATCAATATTATTTTAGAATAAGAAGAAATAATTATTTCCGTATTTCTTTTCCTTCTCCATTTATCCTTATTGCCCTATTAAACTCAACAATTTAGGTATGTTTACAAGCTTTAAGTATTACTCCTTTGGCTATGCTTTCCTTCTCAGGGGTGGGGTTTGATTTGTTTTTAATCCTATTTTTTGTAAAAATTTATCTATTTGTACGGAATGATTAAAATAAAATTAATAATAAAGTATTAAAAAAAAAAGAAAGAAAAACAATGTCACCTCCACATATGGGAAAACAGCACTTCTTCTTTAGAAGGAGAATAGACAAAACCGAAATCCTTTGCACATTATCCATAATATCAGTACTAGTACAGTCACGCTTCATTTTTGAAAAAAAAAAAAAATCATTAACCGAACCCTACTCTGTCAAACCACTCACCGAATTCACCAAACAGTGTCACTGCAAACATCAGTCATGCTCTCATGTTCATCATCTATCATGTTCATTATCTATGCTGCCTTCTGTCCATCCATTTTATGTCAAACACCATGGTTGTAGAGAGCTTGACATTATCCAGTGTCACGCACGTGCGAGTAGGAGGAAGTTGAATGGATCAAGTGAGGGTAATTCCACGCGAGGCCAGGGGGTGGCAGGGTGCACTAAACCTTCTTCTGTTGTCTCTACAGACCTGAGGTGGGAAAACCTGTCTGACTCATCCCTGACACCTAGGACAACTTCACTTTCGGTTCTGGTGCCCAGGACAATGTCACTTCCGGTTGTGACATCAGAAGAAGGCCACTTCCGGTACCCATATGTCACTTCCGGTCCTAACATTTAAAGCCGCCATTTTTACAACCTGAAATCAGTTCATGTCTGGACTCCATCGATGACACTTTTGTCTTAAAAACAAAACAGCTAGGGATAATACACGAGTGGCTACCCCAAACCTTTTCAAGTGTGTCGAGTCTGATCTTATCACACCAGGGGGGTATTTTTCATACGTCGCTTAAATCATCCGAGATCAGGTGCCTCATCTTGGATAAGTTAATGCCGGTGACACTCATCCGGGATAGGTCGGTTTTTCAAACGCAGCCGTGTATTAGATTAGTCTAGCTGTATCTAATCATACGAGATGAATGCGCGCACCCACGCTGAGTGAAAAGCCCATATATATTGAGTCTAGAAAACATGATCAGCAAGTCTTTGATAGGCTATAACAAAATGACGAAAGAACGGGCGCATTTGTTTTTCACACACACAGTGCAAGATCTTTTATTCGAAGGACATGAAGAATTTCAAGATTTAATATGCACGAGGGGTAACACTGCAAAAGCAGCCCAGACCAGAAAAGACGGCTGGCAAAAAGTGGCCGACAAATTAAACACTAAGTAGTGTGCATTGTACTTACTGAATGCAGCGTTTCATTTCCTATGTGTCAGATTAATTATTATTTAATATGTCATAATTCCAGATCAAACGTGAGCACAAGGAGAACATGGAAACAGGTTAAAGTGAAGTACAAGAATATACTTCAAACTGGTAAATATTGGTATATAACTATTTAAAGAATTGTTGACATAAATAATCATATATAATATTAAAAACATTAATTGTAAAGCCTATAAGAAGGCAGACAAGCAAAAAACAGGTGGAGGTCCACGCGGTCCAGACCTAACCCCTGCAGAAGAGTTGGCTCTCCAGCAAAATGCCCATCGCCCTGTTTCTGAGGGCATTCCAGGGGGAAGCTCCTCCTCAGAACCAGTGGCAGGGTGCAGTGGTCACTTCATTTCAGGTAAAGGATGGTCATTGCATATATTTGTCCTCCATGTCTGCCATAGGTATGTTCCATATAGCCCTCTTTTTTGTTGGGTCAGTTGCAGGGAATATCATATCCCTTGAACGTGTGTCTGACCAACGAGATATTGACGAAGGTCAAATATTTGATGAAGACACTGTGTCTGATTATTCATCAGGAGGAGAGGTACATTTTCCAAATAATGTTTGATCAGACTCCACTCTGATCAGTCCCATGTGCCCCAATCACATTTGAAAATCCTGGTAATGAGAATGTTAGGCTGATTGTGAGATTCTTTATGGAACTGTGGGTGTTTTTGCCTGTCTGTTGCCTACCTGCAATGGCATGAAACGCCTCTTTTATTGTCTGCACACGCAGGTGTCCAGGAAACACTATGAAAACCCGAAGGAAATCTTTCAGAGCCAAACAGACTTTACGAATTGCCTGGCAAACTGCACTTTTAGTTAGATTTTCTGCATCGCCTACAGTGTATAAAAAAGTGCCACTTGTAAAAAACCTCAAAGCAATACATACTGTCTCTGTGGTTGTGAGAGCCCGACTTCGCCTAGTTTGACTTCGAATATAAGGTCCTAATAAATCTTTGAGGTACAATATTCCCCCTCGGCTAAAGCGGTATCTTTCGAAAAGAATTTCCTCCAGGAGTAATAAAGGATCTTGCCAATCGCGCAAAACCCTCTCTCTGTGAAATTCTCTTCGTATAATTTGCGCACCAATATCAATTGGTCGCTCGTTCATGAACGGCGAAGAAATGACTGGATGACTTCCACGCACCGTCACTGATTACGTGTGTAAACTAATCCTTGTTTACGTAGAACAAACCTGCTCTGAGCAGGTTTGAGGATTAGGATGTGTTGCTGACAACACTTCCAGCACGAGTTTCGAAAAACCGACAGATCCAGGATCAGGCCAAATCGTCAACAATTACATCCGGCTAAACGAGTAATCCACATACGAAAAATACCCCCCAGGTATTTTATCACAGAAGGGTTTTTTAATAACCCTATCCTAAAACATAGATTCTTTTATTCCCACTTTTAGATTCTTTGTTATGTAGACTCACACATAGGTCCTCTAAAACAACTCTTGTTCTCTTATCCTTGCACTAGCCTGGCCTGGAAGGAGACAGAAGCATTAGATGCAATGCTCCACTTGCACTGGCACTTTACCCAGAACTGACTGCTGCTGTGCTTCACTTCTCCTATTAGAAGACATCTACTTTTTTCTATACCTCAGAAGGTAAAACAGAGCAACAAAGTAAGCAAGAGGTGCAGGCAATAAACTTTTATTTAGTCATTATAGTCTTTAACATTATAAAATATTCATCATGTGCCAAGAGTGGAAGAAAAAAGCAAAATGGATGATGACAAATGCCAGCCCAGTATTTGTGCTCAGTAAGCTTCAGAGTTGATTAAAAAATAGTTTCAGATACAAGAAGCTCCATGCTGTCTCTTCTGAGAAGGAGAAATTGTCTTTGTGAAGCCATGATCTCAATTATTTAATAAATTATTTGTTCCAAAAGGAATTGTGGAGTGGTGGCTAAGAGGCTAGGGATCTGCGCCAGCTATTGGAATGTTGCTGGTTCAAATCCCGTTAATGTCAGAAGTGATTCCACTCCCTTGGGCCCTTGAGCAAGGCCCTTAACTTTCAATTGCTCTGTCCTGGGTATGACGTTAACCTGCGTTCAGTCCTGCAAGAAGGTCCTCCAACATGCAAGGGAAAATTTGGGGGTTGGTGGGAGGATTAGCACTCCAGCCACTGTAAAAAACCTTACACTGTTCCACTCCATTTGACCTAGTGTGGTGCTAAGGTGTCACTCATTGCATGGCTGCACTAAAGTCCTAATCTGGGATCCGAAGGTGGATTGTCATATGGTGGGTGCGACAATGCACTGTAATAGTGCATGCTCCCAACCTCTCTTTCTCATTCCAAAACATAGTAAGTACAGGATGAATATGACCTGTAACCAGATTTTCTACATAGTAACATCTTCATCAACATTTTCTACATGGTACATCGGTTACCTCAAATGAGTGTTATTCAGTGACTTTAGCTTTCTCAGCTTTAGTTTTCTTCAAAATGAATGCTTATTAAATATAAAAACTTAAAGCATCATGCTGTTTTGCAAGCAACCAAAGTGAAAGGTTATTTCCTCTTTTATGAATAAAATATGCCAATTGTTAATTGTATTTAACAAAGTGCGGTTTAAAAATGCAACTATTGTTCATATCTGAAAAATGTTTCCAACAGTTGGTTTTTTGCAAACACCAACTTACATACTGTATATTGTTTAATTTTATAACTAACAAAATTTACATTATTTAGCAGAAAACATTTTTAAAGTCTGTTTATAGGATTGCCTTAACATTTGAATTTTTTTCCTCCAAATGACACCTTTGAGAGTCCTAAAAGAACATGTGCTGCCCACAGCATGTGCAATGATTTAAGTACTCATTAATAATACTAATAGCCATAGAGACATTTATATTCTACTTGATAACATGAGGTATGTGAGTAGTGAAGAATCAGGCAGCATCATACATTTGGTACAGCCTTTCATTTATTGGCCACTATAAAGCAAATATGCAAAAGAGACAAGAATGTCCTTCTAGCACTGAAAAGTCATTTAAAATCTTGCAGAAAAACTATCATCAATTGTATACCAATTATTTATGTTGACAAGTCTGCCTTTCTGTTTGTTTTTAACAATTGTCCTACTTTATAAAAAAATCACTCATACTCTGTAAACTTTATTAATATAATTATTTCTACCATTTCTTTAGTATTTTTAAAATTTTAATTAGCAGATCATCAGCTTTTTTTACCATATTCAGCATTGTATGATCTAAAAGTAAATGGGGCAAAGCTCAAATGGAAAAGCCTGTAAAACATGGGAATAATATGTTGGTTCATATTTGCAGTAAATGAAATGTTTATGTTCATCTATTAAATTAATTCATTCGTTTTCTATATTCACTTCTCCCAATGCAGGGATACATGGTTTTGGTGCCTGCCTAGGTAACTTTGAATGCTAGACAGACTGCAGCCTTGTCAACTAGACAACAATTGAAATGCAGGTTAGCTGTAGAAGCAGAGAGTCTTGTATTGTGAGCTGTCTTCTGGGATCACAGGTGGGAGACCTTGCTGGAAGGGTGGACCAAGTGCTTACTTGGTTAGAGCGGGAGTGGAAATACAGGTAGTTGTCATTGTCTATGTTGTAACAAATGATATACATATGGGCAAACTGTCAATATTACAATCCAGATTTAAAGAGTTAGGGGTGAAACTGAGGAGCACTACTAAGAAGGTGGTCTTCTGTGAAGTTCTACTGGTGCCGAAGAGAGGCAGCATAGCTTCAGGGAATTGAGAGGCTCAGAGAGGCATCCTGCAGTGGTGCCATGGAGCACAGGAATGCGAGACTGGCAGCAGGAGTTGGAGGCTTGTTGTGGTGCATTGCAGGGAGCTAGAGAGTGCTACAGGGGTCTGAGCCTAAGAGCGGCATGGAAGGCTGGATGAACTGCAGATTATTCACCTCCTTGGCAGCAAGTACCTGTTAGAGTTAAGCCAAGGAGACGTCGGCAGTAGTGCAGTTGGGCTAATGTTTTTAAGGACAGTTTCCTGTAGTGTTTTAACATTGTTTTAAAGGATTATTTATTGGATTAATTTTAACCTCCACCAATCCACTTTTTATGGGATTAATTATTTGTTGAACATTTGAATGCACTGCACTGATTGAACACTGTTTTACTTGTTTTTTTCAATAAACACACTATTGCACTTTATACACCTACCCCTTGTGTTGTGTCCTCATCTTCTGGCTCATCTGGTTATGGTTATCGACAGTGTCAGGTTCAAGAACAGGTTCAGAATAGAAGCGTGAGTGCAGAGCCGACCCACACCATCACAAGTCACTCTAAGCTACATATCTTTAGGAAGTGGAAGGAACATGGAATACCTAACAAATATGAAAAAAGACTTGGGATACAACATGTACTCAGACAATGCCGGGGCAGAATCTTCAACATATGACAAAATGAGTTTTCAGATATGAATCACTATGTTACTGTGCTGCCACAAATTTATTTTAAAATGGGCATCAATAAATGTCATGGTGTTAATATAAATATGGTATAAACAACACAAACTGTTTTTTTTTTCTCACTGGTAGTTTAAATGGCAAAAATCTTTATTACATTATACTGTTAAATTGCATTTAAAAATAATAAAAATAATCAAAATAAAGGAAGCAAGCATTGATTTCACATTATTTAAAGTGATTTGAAGTCAAAGCAAATATGTTATTTTATCACAAAATATTTTGCACTTCAGGACAGCTAGATAAAATACAAATATTTAATTGGTATGATTTTATAGTACAGAATATCAGCCTTTTTACTATATAGTGTCACACACGTGCAAATAGGAGGACGTTGTATGGACCAAATAAAGGTACAGTAATCCCTCCTCCATCGCGGGGGTTGCGTTCCAGAGCCACCCGCGAAATAAGAAAATCCGCGAAGTAGAAACCATATGTTTATATTGTTATTTTTATATTGTCATGCTTGGGTCACAGATTTGTGCAGAAACACAGGAGGTTGTAGAGAGACAGGAACGTTATTCAAACACTGCAAACAAACATTTGTCTCTTTTTCAAAAGTTTAAACTGTGCTCCATGACAAGACAGAGATGACAGTTCTGTCTCACAATTAAAAGAATGCAAACATATCTTCCTCTTCAAAGGAAACAGAGAGGAAAGCAAACAAATCAATAGGGCTGTTTGCTTTTAAGTATGCGAAGCACCGCGGCACAAAGCTGTAGAAGGCAGCAGCTCACACCCCCTCCGTCAGGAGCAGGGAGAGAGATAGAGAGAGACAGAGTTTGTTTTTCAGTCAAAAATCAATACGTGCCCTTTGAGCTTTTAAGTATGCGAAGCACCGTGCAGCATGTCGCTTCACTAAGCAGCTGCACCGAAGGTAGCAACGTGAAGATAATCTTTCAGCATTTTTAGACGAGCGTCCGTATCGTCTAGGTGTGCGAACAGCCCCCCTGCTCACACCCCCTACGTCAGGATCAGAGAAAGGCAGCGCAAGAGAGAGAGAGAGAAAGTAAGTTGGGTTTCTTCTCAGCCATCTGCCAATAGCGTCCCTTGTATGAAATCAACTGGGCAAACCAACTGAGGAAGCATGTACCAGAAATTAAAAGACCCATTGTCCTCAGAAATCCGCGAACCAGCAAAAAATCCGCGATATATATTTAAATATGCTTACATATAAAATCCGCGATAGAGTGAAGCCGCGCAAGGCGAAGCGCGATATAGCGAGGGATCACTGTAATTCCACGCCAGGCCAGGGGGTGGCGAGGTGCACTAAACCTTGTTCTGTTATTTCTACAGATCAGCCGCGGGAAAACCTGTCTGATTCAGAGCAGATGATGTCACTTCCAGTTCTGGCGCCCAGAAGAATATCACTTCCGGCACCCAATCTGACATACAAAGAACATCACTTCCGGTTCCCTTAAATCACTTCCTATCTGATCCCTTAAAGCCACCATCTTTACAAACCCTTGACAGTTCTGTTTTGGACTCTGTACTGAGAACTTCTCTATACTGTTTAAAGAACCTTTTGCAGCCAGGAACAATATACGGGTGGCTACTCCAAACCTTTTTAAATGTGTCGAGTCTATTCCTTTTACAGTGGCGTAGTCGGCAGGATGATGACCTCCTGGAGAGAACTGAAGTCAGACCAAAACAAAGACTCGACACACTATACACAACACAAGAAAAGTCAGATGGGTAAGTACCGCTCCCGAATCACCAAGTGGGGGTCGGTCAGGTCGTGCTTGAGTATGCTTCGATCCATCATCCTGTTAAAGGTCTGGGGAAGAGTAGAAATGGGACCCACAGAGCCTGGTGCGTCTGGGAACACATTGGGGACTTATTATGGTCTCCTGAGTATGGGTATTGCCCCTAAATATCCCACAAAAGGCAAGCCTCTTGATAAAGGTGGGAGAAACCCAGGCTGGCAGGTGAAAAACGTAATGGCCTGGACATATAAACCTGCTAAGGCAGCAAAAAGAACAGGCAATGGCTTTATGGGCTAAGGTGGTTAGGTGGCTACAACCACATAAACAATTGAGCCGACAAATAGCAGAGCAGGTGGCCTGCGCTTTGTTGCTCCGTGCCCTGCCTGAAAAAATCACCCAGCCAGCCTGGGGCTATACTGATATTGTCTCGCTAGTCGCGGCAATAGAACACCTCAGGGCAGAAACTGGCTTGGGAGTATCAGAACGGGACTCGTGTGGATCCGGGTTTACTTGCATCCCTAACATTGAGTCTCGAAGCTACAATGCAAAGCGTACTTGAGTGGAACCTGGGATGCGTCGGTCGGCTCCGCAAAGCGACGAAGGGGTCTGCGGAGTGATATGGGGGGAGGCGCGGTGTGCGCTTGCTAACCCTCTTGCCTTTTCACGTACGGGTGAAGTGCTAGTTAATGGAATTAAGGTTATAACTTTATCTGATTCTGGCAGTAACATTTCTGTTGTTGCTCGCCATCTGGTGTTACCGCGACAGTGGTTAAAGATTAAAACCTGCATTACCTGCATTTACTGGGATGCCCGGAATTATAGATCTGCCAACTGTTATATATGTCAGGATGGCATATTAAAAAAGTTGACGGTGGCAGTGGATAATCCTCCTTTCCCCGTGATATTAGGCAGAGATTGGGAAGACATTAAAAGCGGTAACACAGATGCTTCTTCCCCAAGATCACTAGGTCTAGTCACAGACGCGGAATCAGCGCCCTCAACTTCTTCCATGCCATGTATACTGCCGGCTCGGGAGCGGAGTTCGGCCTCTTGTGATGATGGGGAAACACCCGGGACGTCTCAGCCAGATACATCATCAACAAGCGCGGAGTCGACTCAGGATGAAACCCCGCCCCTTGAGGTCAAATTCGATCCCCTCACACGCCTGCAGTATTATTCTGATAGATGGCCAACGCACATTACATCCACAAGGTCCTAACTTTGTGTTAAATAATGACCTGTTGTACCGGGTTGCAGAACATGAGGGAGAGATAAGGTCACTGTTGTTAGTACCACTTACCGGCGACAAGTCTGTGAACTGTGAACCCATCCTTCTGGGAGCCCATTTGGGACCCGAAAAAACATTTGAGTGGATTAAGCTCCGATTCTTTTGGCCTGGGATTAACGAGGAGGTCCACCGCACATTCCTAGGAGGGACTGTGCTCCTCTAGTTCCATTACCCTTAATAGATGCCCCTTTTGAGCGTATTGGGGTCGACATGGTAGGAACCCTAGAACCCTCAGCCAGAGGTCATAAATATATAATGGTCCTGGTAGATTACACTACCCGGTTTTCTGAAGCTGTTCCACTGCGCTCAGCTACTTTAAAAGCTATCGCAAGGGAATTAGTAGGGGTCTTTGCGTGATCGGCATCCCTAAAGATAACCTGACGGATCAAGGGACGCCTTTTACCTCGCAGATGCTCAGGGAGACTGCCAAACTACTTCAAATAAAACATTTAAAAACCTCGGTATATCATCTTCAAACCAACAGTCTTGTAGAGAGGTTCAATCAATCTATCAAACAAATACTACGTAAGGTAGTCAACGAGGACAGAAGGAACTGGGATCAGCTCCTACCCCTCGTCCTTTTTGCACATCGGGAAGTCCCACAAGCCTCCACGGGGTTCTCACCTTTTGAATTACTATATGGATGACAACCCCTGGGAATATTAGACATTTTAAAAGAAGGCTAAGAGGAAGAGGCCCTCCCGTCAAAAATATATTGGAATATGTTGCACAATTACGCGATAGATTTGGGAAAATTAGACCTATATTGAAAACGCACATGGAAAAGGCGCAAGCAGCCCAGGTCCGATGCTATAACTATGGCACATCTCTTGGGGAGTTCCGCCTGGGAGATAGAGTCATGGTTTTAGTTCCTACCTCACATTCCAAATTAATGGCTCATTGGCAAGGCCCCTATGAAATTAAGGAGAGGAAGGGACTGGTCGATTATTTGGTGAAACAACTGAATCGTCGTCACAGTGAGTGAATTTATCATGTCAATTTGCTGAAACCGTGGAAGGACAGGGATTTCGAGCCCTCCTCCAGACAGCCCCACTATCTCTTCGCTCATAAATTACACCTTAATTTCGCTGTCCGCTATCTCTTCTCTCATAAATTAAACCTTAATTTCGCTGTCCGCTATCTCTTCGCTCATAAATTACACCTTAATTTCGGAGATAATCTGACTCGCCAACAACAACAGGAGCTTGAAGTGGTTATCCTGTCTGTCCCTGAGGTAGTAAGTGAAAATCCAGGGCAGACCTCATTGGTTGCACATGACATTGTGATGAAACCTGGGGTTATAGTCCATACAGAATTTCAGAGGCAAAAAAGGCTGAAGTGGAGCTGGAGATCAGACAAATGCTGGACTTTGGTGTGATTGAGAAAAGTTATAGTGCCTGGTCCAGTCCTATTGTCATGGTCAGTAAGCCTGATGGAAGTTGGAGGTTATGCAATGACTTCTGTCAGCTTAACCAAGTCTCCCAATTCGATGCCTGTTCGATGCCATGAGTGGACGACCTCCTTGAATGGCTAGGTAACACGAAATTCTTGACTACTTTAGATATGACTAAGGGGTACTGGCAGGTTTCCTTAATGGACTCCGCTAAGGAAAAGCACCCCTAGCGGGCACTGGCAGTATCGTGTTCTCCCATTTGGATTGCATGGGGCACCTGCGACATTCCAATGTCTGGTGGACAAAGCACTGTGTCCTCATAATTCATATAGTGCTGCCTACTTGGATGACGTTGTCATCTGTTCCAGCACCTGGGAGGAACACTTACATCGGGTTCAAGCTGTATTGCAGTCACTAGCAAAAGCTGGTCTTCATATTAATCCGAAGAAATGCTACTTTGGATTAGTCTAAGCCAAATATTTAGGTTATCTAGTAGGCTGGGGTTTGGTGAGACCACAGTGTTCTAAAATAGATGCCATTTTGAATTGGCCCCGTCTGATAAACAAGAGGCAGGTTCAGGCCTTTCTCGGCTTAGCGGGTTACTATCGTCGATTTGTACCCCGGTTTTCTGAGAGAGCAACACCCTTGACAAACAAACACAGGTCTTGGAGCCGTGCTGAGCCAAAGTGTCGATGGAGTTGAACACCCCATTATGTACCTGAGCCGGAAACTGATGGATTGTGAAACCAAGTATGCGGCAGTGGAGTGGGAAGCTTTGGCTCTTAAATGGGCGATTACTCAGCAGAGATATTACCTCTTGGGGCATGAATTCACTCTTGTGACGGACCATGCGCCATTACAGTGGATGGCCTTGCATAGGGAGTCCAATCCACACGTCACAAGGTGGTTTGTAGATCTACAGCCTTATAAGTATTTGGTCGTTTATTGTCATGGTGTATTGCAAGCCAATGCCGATGCCCTTTCTCGATGCCACAACTTCTCAGACAGGTACGCCCAACCCGATGGGTCTGGGCTGAGGGGGGGCATGTCACACACGTATGACTAGGAGGACGTTGTATGGACCAGCCGCGGGAAAACCTGTCTGGTTCAGAGCAGATGACGTCACTTCCAGTTCCAACACCCAGAAGAATATCACTTCCGGCACCCAATCTGACATCCGAAGAACATCACTTCCGGTTCCCTTACATCACTTCCTGTCCGATCCCTTAAAGCTGCCATCTTTACAAACCCTCAACAGTTCTGTTTTGGACTCCAAACTGAGAACATCTCTGTACTATTTAAAGAACCTTTTGCAGCCAAGAATAACATACGGGTGGCTGCCCCAAACCTTTTTAAGTGTGTCGAGTGTATTCCTTTTACAATAGATTGGTGTAAAAGTAAACTGTAAAATCAATTCTTGTGAAGATCTTTTTGCAAACAGACCGACTGGAAACTACAGAGAATGATTCAAAAGGTAGTACTGTATAATAAATAGTTCAAGTAAATATTTAAAATAAATGCATTAATAAACAGCACAGATTAGAGAAAAAGATAAAATGATCTCGCTTTGCTAATTTCTTTCTGTTAAAAGTACTGCCATTAAAAGTAGCCAAGCTTATTCTTACTAATTCACACTGAAGAGATGAAATGGGACATAAGGTTCATCAATACCGTTGACAACATGCTATGTGTTTGCACAGATCCATTTTAAACGGAATGGTAATGGAACCAGCACACATCTTCCAGCATTTTTTTTGTGTCCTCACTTTTTTGCCAAAAAAAACAAATAAATAACAAAATCAGTTAAATTATGAAATACCTTCCAAATTACATGGAAAACTTGGGGGTTAGTGGCAGGATTGGCACTCCAGCCACCATAAAAAACCTCACACCACTGTTCCAGTGTAGTGCTGCAGTGTCACCCGCTACACGTGGGTCCAAATCCAGGTGGTTTGTCAAGTGGTGTGTGCGGCAACACACTATCAGCGCATACTCCCAACCTTTAGTCCAATATAAAAGACCAACATAATCTCTGAAGGAGGGGTCCAGATAGAACCAGGAGATCAGACTGTTAACTAGTCACACTCTTTTCTTAGATTTAACTACACGTGCCAGCTTATTGGAAATTTTGCACCCTTGTCTGCATATTACTTTACTATTATTTTCCCAAATTACACAGGGTTGGTGGTTGACATCCCCACATTTTGTTATTGAACCTGTGTCTTTATTACACCATGTAAACTTTGTGTGGTAAATTGTTACATGGTGAAAAATGTGCTCAACATACATAGAGTTGTTCTAGTTGTACTGTGAGTGATGTTAAACATTTTTCTGCACTGCATTGAACCCTGTATTGTCCAGTAGTTATGTGGCAAAAGAAACCAAAGTTTAATTATTCTCATGTACAAATCTGACTGACAGTACCACACTTTGAATGGTAACTTACCCTAATCAAACATGAGACCCTGGATATTTGGCCCCAACATCTGTACAGTAATTACGTGTGTGACATCTCATATTATTTTAAGAATAGATAGTGGAGACATTGATATTTTATTAAGTATTTGATATGTATACTTGTACTTCATCTGTAAAAGCAGTCAGCCAAATGAACTGCAGTACAATGTAGAAGTAAAATTGTTGCCTTTTTCCATTATAGAACTGCAAATTGAAACTGTATTATTAAACATATTGGGCACAAGGACCAACTGAAGTGATTAGTCTTAACAGGCATTTTTTTAAAAGGCAAGGGACTTCACAGAAGGGCTGAAGGTGGGCAGCTTGCTCCACCAGAAAGTCTATTATCATTTAGATAGATAGAACTTGATTTGTTTCCAGGGGTTATTTGGCTTTTTACAGACGCTCTTTGAATAAATAAATACAAAAATAGGTGGAATGACTATCAAGCAAGACAATTAGAAAGAAAGAAAACTTCTGACTTGCCAGTCCCAGTCTCAGTGAGGCATTATGCAGACGTATTGCTGTTGGTATAAAGGAGCCCCAGTAGTGTTTCTGGATGCACTTCTGCTGAATAATTTGTTTGCTGAAAGTGAAGTGTTAGTGTGTCAGTGAGAGGATGTGCAGCATTGTTTATAACGGCACTCAGTTTTGTTTTAATTCTCTCCTTCATTATGACCTCCAGGGGGTCTAGGGTGCATCCCATAACTAAGCCTGCTCTTTTAAATATTTTGTTGATTCGGTGGGCCTCGCTGGAAGTGATGCTATCAGCTAAGCCCACCACAGCGTAGGAAATTGCACTGGTCATCACATAGTTATAGAAGATGTGAAGGATGTCACTACCCACATTAAAGGAACACATTCTCCTAAGGAAAAAGAGCCTGCTCTGCCATTTCTTACATAGTTTATCTGTGTTTGTTTTCTTTTATTAAAAAATATGTGCTTTACTATTAAAAAAATGTGTTTATTATTTATTATTGCTCAGAAATTCCACAGTTGTTTAAATTTAGTTGCCCTATCTGTGTCTCTGTGGAATTCCTCTTTGATGGTGGTTATTTATTTCTGTCTCACAAAGACAGCCTGTGAGTGCGTGTGTGAGCAGATGCCACCTTTGCAATCACTTTGCCAATATGTTTTGAAGAAAACGGCCCTTTACAAAAAAAGAGAGGAAATGTCCATGATTTAGATTGATATCAGCTAAAAGCCATGATGTGGGACTTTGAACATGTCATGTTTTAGAAGGTTACTCACATATATAAAAGTCTCAGATGTAAAACAGTAACATGCATGCAGACTCTTCTCTGCACATACCAGAATGTCTGATCGATATCCGACTTGATTATTTCTGGGCATGATTTGGTAAAGAAGTTGTGCTTCTATGTCAGTTGTTTAATGTTTTGTCATCTTTTTCTGCTTCTTAAAACATGCAACTGGGATCAGCATTTTTGACGGAACATTTTAGGTTTTTCATCTTATGATTGGATGCTCTGCTCCTTAATTATTGTGACCTCAAAGCGTTAATCCTTCATGTTAAAACTGACACTTGCAAGTTACTTTTGGAGTATTGGTTGCCCTAGTAACTGAGCCTGATTTTTTCAAATCATTCGGAACAGAAAGCCTTAGCTTGTTCCAAAAAGCAGGATTAGCGAGTTGTTCGTATTTTTGGCCTCATAGATCCAATCAGTCTATCTTAATCTGTTCCAGACAGACAGGTCTGGCTAAATCCAGGTTTTCTGTAACAGAGTAAGCTAATTTTTTTCTAATTCCTGACTTACTTCAACTGGATTTCACACTAACCTTGCATACTGGAACAGACCTCTGTTATGTCATATTGCTGTTTCACAAAAAAACAAAAGAAACAGACTACAAGTTGCCATGTTTTTTTAACATAAACTGTAAAAATATATATATACACACATATATATCTTCGAAGAACCTGACTGCTATTTAATACATTCCCCAATACACTCCATGTGTTTAAAAGTGCAAGGCTTAATGTTTACAGTACATTATTATTCTGCTTGGGTGTCATTGTCACACTTTGTATTGCAGGTTGCTTCCTTCCCACTTCATAATAAATGTTCTGGATATTTTGATTTGTGTATTTCTTTAATGTTTATTCAAGCTTATATTGAAAAATACATGTTTCTATTAAAATCTGTACTGGATTTAACAGAATGGTGTTTCTGTGATAATATTTACTAAGCAGTGGTTATATTCTGAAATGTCAGCAAATTTTGCAAAGGAACAAATCATAAAAAATCATTCTCCTGGAGTATTATCATTACCCTCTCAAGATAACAACACTATAACGAAAACCAAATTAATCATTCTAAAAATGTCATAAACTACAAAGTCTACAGTTTTCTCCTATAATTCTGCTTACACACATGAACCTGATTTAAACAGTGTCAGTCTACTTGACACAGCTATTATAAAGAAATGCTGGAGATGATGAATTTGGGAGATGATGCCCAGCAGTGTGCCACGTTAAGCCTTTCTCCATTCACTGTACCTAAATGTGATGATTCTGCTTCTTTCTGAACTTCAGTGCTGCTCCTTCACATGCTATTACAAGTTATTCTTTTATAGTCAAGTTATTCCCAGTGTGGAGTAAATGGTTTTCAAATGCCTTAAAAGAGCCACAGTGGGGTTTCTGGGACCATAGCGGAGAAAAAGATAAAGAACAGCTTTTTAGTTTCTGTGGTGAAATTAAAGGCTTAAAATTATGTTGCACTTGAACTAACATATAGACCTCTATTGTGAAAATTAAAATGAAAAGAACACATTATTTTTTAATTCTGTTTCATGCTTCAATATTTTTCCATATTCTTTTACTTTCAATATTTTTCCATTATCTGTTTTCAGTTATTTTATCTAAGGTTTGCTTGGTTTATACATGTGTGTTTTTCTACTAGGCTAAGACTGTCCTTTGCCTATCTGTCTGTTTGAACAATGATTTCTCAAGAGTGTGAGGATTTTTGCCATGCAATACTGTCACCTGCAGATGGAGAAATGAATTAGTGGAAGGCATCAAAAAGACGTTAATTGTTACTGTTATATTCTTAGAAAATGTTCAAATGCTTTTATTTTAAATGTTTGATTTGATCTTAAAATATAAAAATAGCATGCACTAAACTATTCTCACTGTGTGCTGTAAAATTTATCCTTCAAAAACAATAGAACCTACACATGAAGCATCTTTACTCTTTACTTCACCTGTTCAGAAACACTAAAGACTTCTCTTAACTAGCAAAAAGATGCCATCCAAATATTTTTTCATAACACATAATTAACTTAAAGTATAAGTTTGATACTTTTAAAGTCAAAACTATTTATATTATATATTAATTTTCCACATAAAATTATGTTTCAATGTAAAACATTTTTTTAAATTAAAAAAAAGAACCTAGCCTCTTCTTGTGTTTTAAACTGGATATCAACAACAACAACAACAACATTTATTTATATAGCACATTTTCATACAAAAAGTAGCTCAAAGTGCTTTACATAATGAAGAAAAGAAGAATAAAAGACAAATAAGAAATTCAAATAAGACAACCTTAGTTAACATAAAAAGGAGTAAGGTCCGATGGCCAGGGTGGACAGAAAAAACAAAAAAAAACTCCAGAAGGCTGGAGAAAAAAATAAAATCTGTAGGGGTTCCAGGCCACGAGACCGCCCAGTCCCCTTTGGGCATTCTACCTAACATAAATGAAATAGTCCTCTTTGTAGTTAGGGTTCTCACGGAGTCACTTTATGCTGATGGTTATACAGACTTCTGGCTTTTAATCCATCCATCATTGTTGGAACATCATGGTGCTTTGGGTAGATGGTGGTGGCACAAGCCACCACCAATAGGACACCGGAAAAGGAAACAGAAGAGAGAGTAGGGGTTAGTACAAATTTTGAATGAATAGTTATTATAATGAATTGGATATACAGAGTGTCAGGATTAAATTACAGTGAAGTTATGAGAAGGCCATGTTAAAGTAATGTGTTTTCAGTAGTTTTTTAAAGTGCTCCACTGTATTAGCCTGGCGAATTCCTACTGGCAGGCTATTCCAGATTTTAGGTGCATAACAGCAGAAGGCCGCCTCACCACTTCTTTTAAGTTTTGCTCTTGGAATTCTAAGGAGACACTCAGTTGAGGATCTGAGGTTGCGATTTGGAATATAAGGTGTCAGACATTCCGATATATAAGACGGGGCGAGATTATTTAAAGCTTTATAAACCATAAGCAGAATTTTAAAGTCAATTCTGAATGACACAGGTAACCAGTGTAGTGACATCAAAACTGGAGAAATGTGTTCGGATTTTCTTTTCCTGGTAAGGATTCTAGCAGCTGCATTCTGCACTAACTGCAAACGATTGATGTCTTTTTTGGGTAGTCCTGAGAGGAGTGCATTTCAGTAATCTAGCCGACTAAAGACAAACGCATGAACTAATTTCTCTGCATCTTTCGATGATATAAGAGGTCTAACTTTTGCTATGTTCCTTAGGTGAAAAAATGCTGTCCTAGTGATTTTATTAATATGCGATTTAAAATTCAGATTACAATCAACGGTTACCCCTAAGCTTTTTACCTCCGATTTGACTTTTAATCCTAATGCATCCAGTTTATTTCTAATAGCCTCATTGTATCCATTATTGCCAATCACTAAGATTTCGGTTTTTTCTTTATTTAATTTGAGAAAGTTACTATTCATCCATTCTGAGATACAGGTTAGACATTGTGTTAGCGAATCAAGAGATTTGGGGTCATCAGGTGCTATTGATAAATACAGCTGTGTGTCATCAGCATAGCTGTGGTAGCTCACGTTATGTCCCGAGATAATCTGACCTAATGGAAGCATGTAGATTGAGAAGAGCAGCGGACCCAGGATAGAGCCTTGTGGAACACCATATAGAATATCATGTGTCTTTGAGTTATAATTACCACAACTAACAAAGAATTTTCTCCCTGCCAGGTAGGATTCAAACCAGTTTAAGACACTGCCAGAGAGGCCCACCCATTGACTAAGGCGATTCTTAAGAATATTATGATCAATAGTGTCAAATGCGGCACTCAAATCTAAGAGGATGAGAACAGATAAATGGCCTCTGTCTGCATTTACCCGCATGTCATTTACTACTTTAACGAGTGCAGTTTCTGTGCTGTGATTTGTTCTAAAACCTGACTGAAATTTATCAAGAATAGCATGTTTATTGAGGTGCTCATTTAACTGCATAATGACTGCCTTCTCTAGAATTTTACTTAAGAAAGGCAGGTTAGAGATGGGTCTATAATTTTCAAGAGCAGAGGGGTCGAGATTATTTTTCTTAAGTAGGGGTTTAATTACCGCAGTCTTAAGACAGTCTGGGAAGACCCCCGTATCTAATGACGAATTTACTATGTCAAGAACATTATCAATAAGCACACCCGATACTTCTTTGAAAAAATTTGTTGGTATTGGGTCAAGGGCACAGGTGGATGGTTTCATTTGAGAAATTATTTTATGTAAATCAGGTAAATCTATCCTAGTGAAAGACTCTAATTTATTTATTATGGAGTACTGGGGTTTCGGGGGATCCTTAGTGTTGGGGAGATATACTATGTTATTTCTAATATCATTAATTTTTTGATTGAAAAATACAGCGATAGCCTCACAGGTTTTACTGGAAGTACTTAGGAGGCATTCCTTTGAGTTACCTGGGTTTAACAGATGATCAATTGTCGAAAATAAGACTCTGGGATTACTAGCATTGTTATTTATAATCTTAGAGAAATAGCAGCGCCTCTCAAGACGGACTGTGTTATTGTATTCTGTTATTTTAACTTTTAATATCTCATAGTCAATAGTTAGTTTAGTCTTCCTCCATTTACGCTCAGCTCTACGGCATGTTCTCTTTAAATCAGACACTCTTTGGGTCTTCCAAGGTATAACAATGCTAGAAGATTTTTTAACTGTCTTTTCAGGTGCAACTATGTCAACAGCAGCCCTCACTTTAGTATTAAATCTTTCCACCTTACTATTTACATTCTCCTCGCTATTATAGTTGGCACTATAAACGGACTGATTGGTTAGAATGTTTGTAAGTTTTAAAGTTGCTGATGAGTCAAAGAAGCGTTTTTTAACAATATGCTTCTCATGAGTGTTTTCTATCATTATTTCTATATTAAAAAGTAGAAGAAAATGGTCTGAAAGACCCGTATCAATGACCTGCTTTATATCAACTTTTAGTCCTTTAGTAATTACTAAGTCTAACGTATGACCTGCTTTATGTGTAGGCTGATTAACGAACTGTCTCAAATCAAAAGAGTCCATGAGGTTCATAAATTCTTTTACTTTTTGGTCACATTGATTATCTACATGAAAATTAAAGTCGCCGACTATTAAGAGTGCGTCATAGTTCGTAATTAAGATTGACATCAAGTCAGAGAATTCCTCAAAGAAAGACGCGTTGAATTTAGGAGGTCTATACACGGATAATACTAGAACGTGAGAATCTCCCTGAATAACAATGGCGAGATACTCAAAAGACTTGAACTTACCAAAACTGATATTTTTACATTTTAACCTGCTAGAGTAAATGTTTGCTAGCCCTCCACCTCTCTTTCCTTGGCGATCAGCACGAGTAAAACTGTAATCCGGAGGCGCAGATTCGATTAAAACAGCTGCGCCATCTGAGCTAAGCCACGTTTCACTTAGTGCAATAAAATCTATTTTTTTTTCACTAATAATGTCGTTGATAAAAAACGTCTTGTTAGTTAAAGCTCTAATATTTAATAGTGCCATATTCAATGTTTCGGAGGAGCAGAGATGAATACTATGTGCGTTATTGATATAGGGAACCGGAATTAAGTTATTTTTATTAGCGCCGCTCTGTGTGTATTTTTTGTTTAATCTATGATCTGTTTTTACAGTTTTAATACATTGTTCATCTAAAGTAGTAACTTTAATTAAATTATTGGCGTTTATGCCGTATTGCCTAGATTTTCTATGTGCATTAAGATTGGTTATTACAGTATTTATGTTGCGCACTTTTATGGAAGATTTTTTTAAACAATTATCATGACCAAACACAGGAGTGGCATTTCGGAAGGGGTTAAAAGCAGAGATAGATAGTCAAGATAAACGAATTACCTTCGATATGTTTTCGGAGAGGACCCGGGCGCCGAAGCTGTTCGGATGCAGGCCATCTCGCTTGAAGAAACGCGGTCTTTCCCAAAAGAGGTCCCAGTTGTTAATGAACCCGATGTCTTGATTCTTGCAGAAGCCCTGCAGCCAGTTGTTTAAACCAAGCAGACGACTGTAATACTCGTTTGATCGTCTGACGAGAGGGAGTGGACCCGAGATGAATATCTTTGCCGATGGGGTCCTCTCCTTTGTGTCTTTAATTAATGATGTGAAGTCTGCCTTGAGGATCTCCGACTGTCGGTGCCTTATGTCGTTTACGCCAGCATGTATAACAACGGCTCCAACTGCCCTGTTCTTGTAGATCGCCGGTGCACGTCTCGTCACATCTCGGACACGAGCACCGGGAAAACAAGAAACAAAAGATTTTCTATTAGGGCAAGTGATATTGAGGTTCCTAACAATAGAATCACCTACCACAATTACATCACCAGGAGCTGAAGGCGAACTGGGGACGCTTAGAGGGTCAAACCGGTTCTGGGTTACGATGCTTGCCTGTGCCGATGGAGGTGTTCTGGCCTTGAACCCCCGCCTGCATAGCTGAAATACACCGAGGTCATCATCGGTGTCGCTCCTACGAGGCGCGGGGGTGAAGGTGACTTGCGCGGCACAACGCGGGGTTGATGTTACGCCGATAACAGATGGCGAGGACGGTTTATCCAACAGCCGAGCCTTCAGATCTCTGAGGTATCTTCGTCTGGACAGAAGATTCTGAATCTGTTCATCGAGTGCCTGGAGTTCCTCGACTACAGTTGCAATGCGATTCACCTCACTGTCGGCCATTGTCTGCTTCTGCTTTGCTTCCGCTTCCGCTTCGTGCCCTAGGAAAAATGAGAGAGAGAGAGAAGGTGAGAGTGCAGAGAGAGAGTAGATCAGAGTCCAAAACCCTTAAAACCTACAGAATGTGTCCACTTTTGAACACCTGCTGTATTTCTGAGGCATGCTTGTAACAACCTTAGTTAACTGGAAATAATACATTTTATTACAAATTCTAGGTGCTATTATCCTTGAAGTAAGGATACATTTCCTGTTTGCTTGTCTGCGTACAGCAGGCATCGTGTCTGGAGTTTTGACATTTTCCACTGGCAGATCCCTATTCGCCAACTGTCTGCTGCCTTCCTGTAGCTGTGGGTTGCATATTTGTCTCATTTTATCACTCCAGTTCTGTTTCACTAATGGTTATGTACTGCTATGGCTTGTCACAAACAATTCTCTGTTTAACAGTGTGCTAAATGTTGGATATAATGGCATAGCTATCAGTAAGCCATGAAGTCATCTGATTTGAGAATTTATTGCTGTCAGACTGTTATAACTGTACATGATATAAAACATGTGCCAGTGCTGGTGGCACAGGCGTGCTCAAATTATTTTTTATATGCAGTGCTTGTTGCACATTCTGAATCACATATAGACACTGTGGTTCAATAGCAGATACGTACTTAATCACATTTTTTTTTAAAATTGCATTCAATATATAGTCAAGTACCATGTTGTATTAGTTATGCTGTTCAGACCCTCGAGACAATCTCATTTTGATTTGTACACATGACAATAAATCTGAATTGATTAAACTACACTGCATTTTTAGATTTTGCATGTTGATACTAAATTCACAATGACACACACATGATAAAAAAAATAAAGAAGGAAGATAAATCCACTAAAGGAAGATAATCCACTAAACAGTATCATCTCCAGACAGAGGAGCAGCTTCAGCGACAGACTGCTGTCACTTTCCTGCTCCACTGACAGACTGAGGAGATCGTTCCACCCCCACACTATGCGACTCTTCAATACCACCCAGGGGGGGTAAACGTTAACATTATTCAAAGTTGTTGTCTGTCTGTATACCTGCATTGTTATCACTCTTTAATTTAATATTTTCTTTATCAGTACGCTGCTGCTGAAGTATGTGAATTTCCCCTTGGGATTAATAAAGTATCTATCTATCTATCTATCTATCTATCTATCTATCTATCTATCTATCTATCTATCTATCTATCTATCTATCTATCTATCTATCTATCTATCTATCTATCTATCTATCTATCTATCTCTCTAATGTGACAGAACTAAGCTTTGATAAGACAGGTTGAGGTGAGGTGCCACAAACCAGTTTCCATTTTTATACTTCAAGCCAGCGTTTCTCAACAGCCGAGTTTTCATAACAGTTTTAATCGCGCCCCCCTAATGTTTTTTTGAAACCCTAATAAAATTTATTCCTATATTTTTTGCTGCCGATACAAAGCTACAAGTTCAAAATTTCCCTACGAATAGCAAAATTATGCCACATATGGCAACATTCGCGCCCCCTTTTTTGTAGGGGGGCACGCCCCACAGTTTGAGAACCGCTGGTTCAAGCTGAGTTGCTCCTATTCAGTACAGATGATATGATAATACATATAACAATTGAGGATATTTTTAAGTAAGTAAAAGTAATTAATTTTCAGTTTTTTCTTGGTAGATATTTACTGTACTCAAGCCCATAATGTTTCTGCAGCGTATGACTGAAATAACTAGAGCGCCAACAGTTATTGAGATGTAGTGAAAGACTGTGAACGGTTGTGACATTTGCTTTAGTGATTACTATCTAGTGGGCACCAGAACAGAGAGCAGTTCATCCCGAGGCAGCAACATTCAACATTATCAATTATGACAGTGGCAGTAAAGGATTTTCAAGATAAAACAGGATATACTAGAGTAGGAACGGGCAACATTTGTCCTGGAGAGCTGCAGTGACTTCAGGTTTTTATTCCAACCAAACTGCTTAATGAGAAATCATTTATTGCAGATGAAGCGCATACTGTATTCCTCCAGTGACATTTTTCTACCTTATTTTAATTGTCTCATTTGTTATGATTTTGAAGCATTAATTGTTTATTTTAGTTGTAAACAGCTGCATTCACTATTTTTAATTGTTCCTTAATAACAACAAGATGCAAATGACAAAACAACCAGCACTCCTCCATGTAGCTTGTTTCCATCTCCACCTGTA
The DNA here is from genome assembly GCF_900747795.2 of Erpetoichthys calabaricus. Classification (NCBI taxonomy): domain Eukaryota; kingdom Metazoa; phylum Chordata; class Cladistia; order Polypteriformes; family Polypteridae; genus Erpetoichthys; species Erpetoichthys calabaricus. Next base: position 211,724,714 of record NC_041397.2, on the reverse strand, counting down.
TGTATTCATTGTGCACTATTTGGTTTAACAAAGTACTCAGAAGGAAACTGAAGAGAAAGTGGAGAAGTGAAAATGACTCATCTGTTTTAGGATTCAAATCATTTGGATGTTATCATTAGAAAGGAAGAAAAAAAATACATGATTTAAAAATGACCTGACATTAAAGAAAGAAAACATGTGTGATGGACAGCTGGTAGTTCAATCTGGCCAGGACGCCCAAAGAATGGAAGGATGGGGGAAGGCAGCTACTTTGGGACACTGCCTCCCCCAAGACGCTTGATGGCGACTTCCCCACAGCATAGCGGTGCCCCGGATCCCACAGGGCACCATGGGATCTGGAGGTCATCTTCACAGCCCTGCTGGGTCCCGTGGGTGCCGCCAGGAAATCCTGCAGGGGGACCTGGGAGTTTTTACTGTCTGCATAGCCCGGAAGTACTCCAGAGTCACGGGGATGGAAGCCCTGAAGTACTTCCGGGCTGAAGAAAAAGCAGGTTCTCCATGTGACCCGGAAGAGCTGGCAAGTCACATTGACAGAAGGACAGAAGCACTTCCGGGTCAGGGACTATATAAAGGACTGCAGTGAACCCAGCAAGTGAGCCCGAGTCGAGCAGTGGCATAGCTAGGGGCGGGCAGAGAGGGCGGTCCGCCCTGGGCGGCACATTTTTGGGGGCGTCATTATTGGCCAAAAGGCTCAGTACAATTTTTGTGTGTAAGCAGCAGGATTCGGAAAAAAATCACTCATGAATGAAAAAAGTAAAACTCTGATTTTTATCCACAAATGCTTCAAAAATAATTTACAGACAGTCTTTCTGTGATGGCATCAGACACAGAAGTTGAAATTTATCAGGCAATAAGAAAAATAAACAAACATTACACCGATAATAATTTCTAGGAAGATAAACAACTAATTTACAATTTATAATTTTGTTTCGTTATCAATCCGAATGCGTTCTTGCTCTACGCAGAAAACATCCCCACCTATCACTAGTACACTACACTGGTTCTGGTTTTCACAGCATAATTATATTAAACTAATAATTAGAACAGTGCTTATCAGTGCGTCTATACTATATTCTTGTCTAGCTGATGTTTATAAATAATTATATGTGACAAATTATTGCTGTTTCTCTATATATGAATAAATCTATGCAAAATTTATCTTAATTTTTCTCTATACATCATTTTAATTTTCTATTTAAATAGATTAACATATTCAGATATGTTGGAGGGTGGCAAATTGAAGCACCGCCCCACCCTGAGCGGCACAAACTCTAGCTATGCCACTGGAGTCGGGAGGTGTAGGACAGAGTTTGCTGGGAGGTGTGGAGGAGAAAGTTGTGATTATTATTGAGAATTGTGTTTGCTGAATTGCCTGTTTATTGTGGCTGGGGTGCTTGAAGGCACTATTGCTAGAAGAAAAATAATTAAATATTTTAATTAACTTTTAACCTTTGTCCTGTGTGTCTCTCTGTTGGGTTTAAAGGGGCAACGGTGACCTCTAGTGACCACACATGTCATGATACAAAATTAAGAGCAGTTATTGGCAAGAGTTGTTTTATAATTAAGCAACAGGGTTAGAGCAAAAAACCTTCAGCCACTGCATTACTCCAGGACTGATGTTGATCACTCTTGTGTTAGAGGAAACCAAAGCCCTGTGGATGCAATGGACGGAGACAAGCAGTGAGATGAAGCCAGTCTTAAGTTTTAAGGGTATTGTTTGGGATTCATTAAATTTAAAAAAGTATAAACATTTTTTAAATTTATAAAAATTTATATCTTTTAACATAGTTTCTTGTGGTAACTTGATATATACCATCATTGTAAACAAATAACTTTGACTTGAAAAATACTACTTATTTTTGAAATCAGTGCACATGTCCAAAAAAGATATGTTGAAACATTATGCTTCTGATAGTAGTAATTGTTTGCCAGTGGTGGTGGGAGTGAAGAGTATGGGCAAATATTTACAAGATAATACAACTGTGCAGAGCTGTTAATTGGGATATCATTTTTTAGTGCTGCCGTTATTTTAATGCAGGGGTCTGGAAGATTTGCTGAAGATTTTCATTCCAACCAAATTCTGTAATTAGATGCCAGGCCTAGCAGATAATGAAACTTGGTATTTAAGTGTATGGCTTGTTAGAACTTTCATTCTTCCAAGACAAATGTTTATCACATTGAAGATTTTTTGTTATCATCATTGTCTCTCCTTACAGATAAATCTACGCATTATATATGTGTGAAGCTGTTTAATATAGTTAAGATGGTTGTTACAGGGAGGCAATGAGACGAGTTTTAAAGCATGTTCACGCATGCGTGTTTACAAGATGATTGTGATTTATAAAGGGTAAATTGCATAAAAATGTGGACACACTAGGTTTTATAAACCAGATATTTTTTGTAGTATATGTCTCGTTTTATTTTTTGGTGTATGCATATTTTCACACTCTAATCTGCACAAAGTTTTATAAATGATACCCCAGAATCTGAACCTAAAACTCCAGAATAGTGAGTGAGACTAGTTTGTCACTGAAAACACAATGTAATATTTAAAAACAAAATGTAATTTAATTACATAAAACATACATACTTAAATACTAAACCCCAGTTAATCCAATTATTTTCAAAATAAATGTTTGCTACATACATTGATAATGCCACTGATTCTGGTAGAATACTATAAATGTCTGATTCCATATCTGCACTGATAATGTCAGGAAGGTCAGAAAGGATCATTTAGTTATTTGGCATCAGCCAATTATTTAAAGGAATGTGAGAAGCCTCCCCAGCTCTAATGAGGTTGTGCTAAATTAGAATAACAGGAACTTCACCTTCATTTTATGATTACAGAAAACTATGGTTTGCTGTACTTTATCCTCACAAGTGGTACAGTGGTAGTGCTGCTGCTTTGCAGTAAGGAGATTGTGGGTTCGCTTCCCAGGTCTTCCCTGTGTGGAGAGCACTTTGAGTAGTGAGAAAAGTGCTTTATAAATGTAAAGAATTATTATTATTTACTCAACCTTACCTGAAGAAAATTAATGGGACTTTTCAATATTTGGCATGCTAAGAAGCAATCTTCTGTAATATTACTAAGCTGAATAATTCAGCTTAGTATTCCACATGGAAATGTGATGACTAATGTTTGGATCATGCATACATTTTGTGTGAATTGAAAAAAAATTGTGAGTACTGAATCTTTGGTGCTGCTGTGGAAGATGAATGTTCTCTTCGTTCCCTTGTACTAATCCATGTCTGAGAAGTTAAGCTTTACAAAACCATACATTATGTAAAAGCATGCTTTGATGAGCAAACAGAAAAATATTTGTCCAAGGGACTCAAGGTCTAAGCATTCCTCAAATGAGTCTGCCTTATCCCGTTTCCTCTAATCATGAAAAGCCTGCGCCTGCCTACTTTATTATTTTTCTCTTTGCAGCTGCAAGCCACCAATATCTTTGCTGCACAGCTTAAAAACTTCAGTCAAGGACACGTTGTACTTTGAGAGGGCTAAGCAGATCATTGTTTTAGAAATGAAGCTGCTTACAACTTCAGCCTTGAGAGATGACTGGAATGATATTAAATCACGCGTTCTAGGGGTATAAAACTTTGCCCTACGCGACAGACGGGGTTCAGAAGAGCCCTGACGCTGTCAAGTAATATTGATTGCCTGCTTTCTGAAACTCTGCTCACTGTGACTCTGAAGAATAAAGCTGCTATATAACCACACCTGCTGTCTTGTCTGAGTCTTCGTCCACACTGCCATTATCTGCTCCAGTGACACTAAACAATGAATGTGTCCTCACATTTAGTAGCATAGACCTTCACTGATAAACACAGTTGAGTGTCTTCAACATGTGTCAATGGCATTTCTTAAAGGGGATATAAAGAAAACTAACAGGTCTCCGTAGTGAATTTTAGAGGTATCATATGTGATTATACACCGGAATGATGGTCAGTATCCGGCAATGTTTTGTATACAATAAATCTGATAACTGTGAAAGAAGTGTTTTTTGAAGGATGAATGGGAAACCAACTATATTACTAGGCTTGACTCGTATTGTAATAAAATTAATAGTGTAAGAAGCCTCCCTATATAAAAAAATATGAGAAATGTAGAGTATTCTGCAATTAAGGTTGTTACACTGTCTTTTAGATGTCTAAAGTTGGAAGAAGGTTATTCTACAATACTGGTGGCTATAATTTTTTGTCAAAGGTGTTTCAATTAAATATTCACTTATAGAAGTAAAAATAGTACTATTTGACATTTGTACCTTTTATATTTGATATGAGATAACTGATCAATTTACAATTAGTTTTAAAGGATTTGGGGTTTTACTTTTTTTCGTGTGTTCAATGGCAAATGCTAAAAGAAATCTAAATTGAACTCTTTAAAATTCAACAGTTTAATAGTAAAATGTAGAAAAGTCTATGAAGGACTATCTCTTTATTGTCACTATAAATTATCTTTGTGGACTGATATAATACAGTTTGAGTTTAAAAATGAACAAAAGGCCACATTTTGTAATAAATAAAGCTGTATTACTTACAAAATTAACACCAAAGCATTAATTTACAACGTTAAATAGTAATGAAGTCTTTTTATTCGCTGAAAATTAAAAGTTTTATAGAAACACAACCTTATTTTATCAAAATAAAAATATCTCTCCAGCTGAAAAAAAGATCAATTTTCAATATTTGTAATCTGAAAGCATTTTGCAGAGGTGCTTTGGCATTCGTTTCTATTCCAAGTGCACTTTTTCTATGTGAACAGTATTCAATTTCTGTTCCATGTATCTGCAGGGCTGAATTGACTTTCAGCTCCCCTGGTAAAAAAAGTACCGTTTGGAATAAAATGTTCTCTCATGCCTGGTATTTTTCTGTGACAAGAAATCGTTATATGTCAAGGTCTCTAATATTTGGATAGAACTGTAAAACAGATCGCAACCCTCATGAATAAACTGAATGTTTTAGAAAGTTAAACATTTTGTCATGTTTAACTTTTTTTCTTAGCTTCTCTGTAACAGTGTACATTTTCTACATTGACAGGTGCTCCATTTAGGATAAATCTGTACCTACTCTTTGCCAGGACAGATTGACTTTCTGCACAAAAAGCATGTACATACTAATATAATATTTTGTCAAAATGTAATATTTATGACAAAAAAGAAAATATTTTATTTGGTGAGCTAAACTAGCAATGCCTCCTATCAGCTCTTGCAACTCTGAATCAGTTCCTGGCACAAATACTGTGTTCTCTTTGTGTCTGCATCTTCAGGCATAATAGTTTTTTGAATATCCAAAAAAGTATTGGATAAAGCATGCTCTGAATGTCAAATGGATGGGTCTTATTTTGTAAGGGTGTGCACTTATTCCACGTATCTTTTTTTTTTTTTTTTTGCATATTTTGATCAATTTTGTGGAAAGCACAGCCAGAGAACAGACATACCAGAAACCACCACTGGAGGCAGAACTTGAAGAAGTATTCACCAGTCAGCATCTGGTGTCCAGTGACACCAAGACCCTAGCAGAATCTAGCTCAAAATGGCCATCTACAACCGCTTTGTAAGCTCTAAACCCTCAAAATGAAGTGCTATAATTATTACGTTTTTAGGCAGTTTTTAATGTGTTAGACCATACCTATTATATACGTTTCACAATTATGTTAGAATACTATTTAATGCTCTTAGATGTCTTACTTCTGTGAAGGAAATTATTTTGTATGTATTTTTTTCTTTATATCTTTGTATGTTTTATGTGTGTGTGTGTGTATAATACAATTTTATACATATGTGTACCACATAATTTTCTGTTTGCTTTATCAGGGTCACAGGGGCTTGGAGCCTATCCCAGCAAACTCAGGGCACAAGGCAGTAACAATATCCTGGACAGAGTACCAGTTCATTGCAGGGTGAACAAACACACCACAGGCGAATTTTGGTGTCCTCAATCCATCTAACCAGTATGTCTTTGGAATGTGGGAGGAAACTGGAGCGCCCAGATGAAACCCACACAGACATGGGGAGAACATGCAAACTCCATGCCAGGAGGACTCAGAACACAAAACACTGGTCTCCTTACTGCGAGGCAGCAGAACCACCATGTGGCCCCTATACTTATATCTATAATAATAAAAGGCAAAGCCCTCACTGACTGATTCACTCACTCACTGACTGACTGACTCACTCATCACTAATTGTCCAACTTCCCGTGTAGGTGGAAGGCTGAAATTTGGCAGGCTCATTCCTTACAGCTTACTTACAAAATTTAGGCAGGTTTCATTTCAAAATTATACGCGTAATGGTCATAACTGGAACCTCTTTTTTGTCCATATACTGTAATGGAAGGCAGCAAGATGGCCGTAGGAGACTGAGTTGCGTGTCGCGTCATCACGCCTCCCACGTAATCACG